>NC_142928.1:101819125-101829125 GCF_046866305.1 Octopus bimaculoides
ATTTTGCCTGGCGTGCTAACGATTTTGCCAGCTCGCTGCCTTTAATAGTATTAATATAATACAGAAAATATAGGTGGTATTTTAAGCTTGCAGGCGTCGGAGTCCAGATGTTTAGCATCCGGATGCCCAAGTTCTAGATGTGTCTTCGAATCCCTTTTGTAAGTGTATCACTGCTGGTGCCCGGCAGCAGTAAGTACCATTGAGAAGTATATGAAGTACGCCGAGCTATTTACTCTCCCTTGGTACATGTGGAACCTGGTGTGTAGTCAAAAGGAAATAAACTTATTCTTGAATGTTCTACAATTCCCTTTTAACCAATTCAAAAATTCTTCAGTGTTTCTTCTTTTCCTCCTCAACATTCTGTTTTCTTTTATATTAAATAGATCCATTGCTCTTTATATCTCTGCTGTTTCATTCTATTTCCAAATTCTTTTTAACTAAAAGCACTCACCCAAACACACACTCACGCACATATACAAACACGCACACTCACTCATTCAGAGTCATTACACACGTACGCACACATATATCCATTTACATACCTCTTTATCATCTGCATCTACTTTCGTTTACATTCAAACTCTACTCTCTCTCTCTCTCTCTCTCTCTCTCTCTCTCTCTCTCTCTCTCCTTTTCTCCCTCTCTCTCGTGATTACTTTTTTTACATTAGTTTTTTCCCGATTACCGTCACCCCACCGTTACCACCATCTCTATCACCACCATTATCACCACTACCAGCACCACAATCTCTTCGCTATCCTCCATATTTTTATCGCCTTCTCTCTCTCTCTCTCTCTCTCTCTCTCTGTGCCAATCTCTCTACCTCTCCTGTCCATATTAACACTTCTCTTTCCTCTTCCTCTTTGTTTACATCTTCCAGGTAAATCATGATGGCCGTTATTTCTCACCTTCTCTTTTCGTTAATCTTTCTCCTTTTCATATTAACTTCAAGTTTTGTCACAAGGCCAATTTCGAGAGAAAAAGAAAGTCGATTTTATCAACCGGTACTTACTTTATCAACTCCGAAAGAATGAAAGGCAAAGTCGACCTCGGCGAAATTTGAACTCAGAACATAAAGACGGACGAAATGCCGCTAAGCATTTTGTCCGGTGTGCTGACGATTCTGCCAGCTTGCCGTCTTAATCTGTCTTTTTCATATTAGCACTTCTCTCTTCGCTTCTTTCTCTTTATCACTATCTTCAAGTCATCCCTCCATGGCTATTATATCTTCCTTTGTCTCGAAACGCATCGTTTCTCTATATATTTTACTACTTCCAAAGTTATTTTCCATTTTGATTTTATTGTAGTTTATTATTTGTCTTCATCCCCAACACCATTCTCCCACCCTGCCATCATTTCACCGTCGAGATGAAATTCCGTCAGTATGGTGCCTCTAGAAAGTCATCCAAAATATTAATACCGCATACTGCGTCGACCGAAGAATGCCAAGAAATTAAGAATTACTACTACCACCACCACCATCACCACCCTACTACTATTATATTAACAACAGCATCAACAAGAATAACGTCCACAGAAGCAAGTGCATCAACAGTAACAGTAGCAGCAGTTAACGTTGTTGTTGTTGTTGTTGGCACTCCGTCGCTTATGACGTTGAGGGTTCCAGTTGATCCTCTCAACGGAACAGCCTGCTCTTGAAATTAACGTGCAAGTGGCTGAGCACTCCACGTAGTTCTCGGGGATATTCAGCGTGACACAGAGTGTGATAAGGCTGACCCTTTGAATTACAGGCACAACAGAAACAGGAAGTAAGAGTGAGAGAAAGTTGTGGTGGAAGAGTACAGCAGGGTTTGCCACCATCCCCTGTCGGAGCCTCGTGGAGCTTTAGGTGTTTTCGCTCAACAAACACTCACAACGCCCGGTCTAGGAATCGAAACTGCGATCCTATGACCGCGAGTCCGTTGCCCTAACCACTGGGTCATTGCGCCTCCACAGCAACAGTTAACTTAAGAGCTACAAAACCTACAAGAATACCTACAGAAGTTGCAGAGAATATTTATTAGTTATACGGCCAGAAAATACGAGAGTCCTTACGTCGTCATCTGACCGGCTAGAAATAGGTACCAAATGTCTCCCAAATTGCATCTTGCCGTCCTATTAAAGAACACATTGATTTATATAATCTTTAGCTTTTTTGAACTGGATAGTCACGGCTTTACGCCTCTGAATATAGTTCAGTTCGATCAGAGGTGACCTGATGTTAAACAACAACAACAACAGCAGCAACAATAATAATAATGGTTTAAAATTTTGGTATAAGGCCAACAATTTCAGGGGAGGGACTAGGTTGATTACAACGACCTCAGTGTTTAACTGGTACTTATTTTATCTACCCCGACAGGATGAAAGGCAGAGTCGACCTCGACCAAATTTGAACTTAGAACATGAAGACGGACGAAATGCCGCTAAGCTAACGATTCTACCAGCGCTCCGCCTTAACAGCAATTACTATAACTTTAGTTTTGATCGGCTACTGACTTGCTACGAAGCTCAGCTAAAACCCACAATGTAATAACACTTTCTCAGACATCTAGGGCAGTGCTGCAGCTATGCAAACAATCATCCCTGACCAAGACCAGCAGATAAGCAAAGACTAACATAATGCAAACTCGGAATCTGAACAATGTCTCTGCAATCGGCTTATTCTACCGCTATTATAACGGCATCTCCTTCTCTGAACTACCTAATTAAATACCTCTCTAAGCTGGCCTACCGAAACATATGACATTCCTCCAACTAAGAAATAGACAATTCGTCTCTAACCATTGACGATGTATACACAAGCAAGAAACCTTTTTCTCAACAGCTCAATTGGTTTAGCTGTGAATTTTACTGCACAGCAGCATGATAATCAGCATTTTGAGTTATACACCTTCTCCCCAACTTACGACCGAGTTCCGTTCCGACTGACAGGTCGTAAGTCGATCTGGTCGTGTATGGGATTTATATTTTTTCTCAGCACTATTTTCATTCAAACAGGTTATAAAAATATAAAACACATAAATTTAATTCATAACTATTGTACATAATATGAAAAATACATATGTACTCTATTGTACTAAATACAATCTAAAATTAATTTAAAAGTTAATATAAATGAAATTCCGCATTCATACAATAAAAACAATTGTTCTTGTGAAAAAGTGCAATTGAAAATATATTTTTAGTCTTCAAAGTCATGTTCTTGTGTTGAGGTAGATGGTTCTTCGAGGAATATGGCGAGCTTTGTTTGAATAGTTTTTTTTTTCTTTTTTTTCGTCGTAAATCTTACGATAACAACGCACAGCATCTTGAATGATACGTTCAACCTTTGCAAAGTGTTCGGCTTTTTGTGATCGTAAGTCGCATATGTCCTAAGTCGCATAGGTCGTAAGTCGAGGAGGTGTACTAAGCTTAATTCTACATTTAAGAAATATCTTTTGTAGCTCAGTTAGAATGGATTGGCGTTGCTCACGAACCTTTTTTTTTTTAACTTCACGAGATTGATAAATTAGTATAGAAAAGTGAGTAGGAGAAAGAATATTACAGGCAGGAGGCCTGATCCAAATGCTTGCTACAAAATAGATTCCAGTGAAGTTAGTTAAAGGCCACGGTGGTATGCAACTAAATGTCACACTAAATCTTGTGATAAGATGGGATCTTTCCTTTTTTGAGTCCTCAATTCCTGGATAGGGACACTAGAGTTTCATACGGTGTGGCTTAAATATTTTAAAGTTGGTGAAGCCCGTTTTCTCTGGATTTGAACGCAGCTGATTTCTTCCAGAGAGAGACAGAGAGAGACAGAGAGACAGAGAGAGAGAGAGACAGGCAGACAGAAACAGAGACACACAGACAGAGAAAGTGAGAGAGAGGGAAAGAGAGAGAGGGAGAAAGAGACAGACAGACAGACAGACAGGCAGGCAGACAGGCAGAAACAGAGACAGACAGGCAGAGTGAGAAAGTGAAAGAGAGGGAAAGAGAGAGAGAGAGGGGGGGTGAGAGAGAGAGAGGGAGGGAGAGAGAGAGAGAGAAGAATTGGCCCCGGTGCTGATAGTTTATTTATCGACACTGGGAGGATGAAACCGTGATGAGAATAAAATTAAGAACGCAAAGGATCGGAATGACTATTGCATGACATTCTACTCAACATTCTAAAGTCTCTGGCAAGTCGCTACCTAATGTTATCTTGTCCAAGTGTGTATAGAAGAAAGAAACAAAGATTTGTCTCTCATTTGTTCTCATGCCACAGAAACCATTTACGAGCATCAACACCAATTAAGCGAACTGCAGAATTGTATGAATGGAAATTTTAATGATATTTTAAAAAAATAAATTTAGGAGTAGTACTTGTCAGGTAAGTGATTTGATCTGAAGCCGTGTGTTGAAAGTAACACAATTACAACGTGCAAGACACATTTTAGTGTTTTCCATGTTGTAATTCGAAAGGCACAAAGGCTGCTAACTTCACTTAAACGTTCATTATTTGGTACAAAAATTTCGTCGCACCAACTGCGACCTTGTCATTGACGCAAAAGTTTAGAATATTTATTACTTCAACAAACGCATTATATGCAGGTTTTTCGTTTGAATATTTTACATAATACTGTTATTCTCCATAGACACAACCAAATAAGCACAAATTTAAAATAAACCAAAACTAGATTAGATCTTAGATGAAAAACAAAACCAATCTAACACTCCTAGTAATTCTTCTTTTCTTGATTATTTCACACCACATCTTTCCTTATTTTTCATACGTTTTCATGTCTGCATCATTCCATTTTACAAAGTCGATTTTTATATACTTTGTTTTTAATATAAGTTTATAATATAAGCCTTTTCATCATTTTTCTCTGTGGTGCGCACTGTCAGGAGAGCGTATGTATCTGTATGTACGCGTACATGTTCGTGAAAAGCAACACATAAAATCATAAATAAATGCGTGTGGCTTACATTAATCTATCTATCTATCTATCTATCTATCTATCTATCTATCTATCTATCTATCTATCTATCTGTCTGTCTGTCTGTCTGTCTGTCTGTCTGTCTGTATGTATGTATGTATGTTTGTTTAACTATCTATCTATATGAATGTATGTGTAAATGCATATATCAGGTCATCCCATAAGTTCTGTCCGATTTTACCTTTTTTAAAATTGAATGAAATTTAATACTATTTTAGAATGTCTAATGGAATTAAAAATTATTTTCATGCATTTCTGTACATTTAAACTAATTAAATATTATTTTACAGAATAATAGAATTAAAATTTCTTTGATTAAAACCCTTTCTAACATGGAAGTATCCAAAGAGCATTTAAAGCACATAATGCTTTATGAGTTAAAAAAGGAAACCCTGCAGCCGAAGCGACTCGAAACATACACTCAGTTTATGGGACAGAATGCTTGAATGAAAGAACTTCCAGAAGATGGTTTGCAAAATTCAGAAGTAGAGATTTCAGCCGTGAAGATGAAGATCGAACAGGACATCCAGTTGAGTTTGATGATAAGCTCCTTGAGGCATTACTTGAAGAAAATCCTGCATTATCAGTTGAAGAATTGGCAATAAAGCTTAGTTCAAACCATACAACTGTTCATTGTCATCTTCAACGACTTAGAAAGGTTCCTAAACTTGGAAAATGGGTGCCTCATGAATTGTCCGAAAGTAACCGCAAATCTCGAGTTGACATCTGCTCTTCTCTCCATTCTGGCAAACTCATTTCACCCTTTTTGGATAGACTTGTGACTGGTGACGAAAAATGGATTTTCTATCGAAATGTTAAATGTCGTAAACAGTGGCTTGATAAAAGGAAAAAGCTCAACCACAACCGAGAAGGGAACTTCATGGAAAAAAGGTTCTTCTCTCTATCTGGTGGGATTACAAAGGAGTAATTCACTTTGAATTGTTACCATATAATGCAACAATCAATGCTCAAGTCTACTGTCCGCAATTAGAGCGTTTGAACCAAGCTTTGAAGAAAAAAAGACCTGATTTAGTGAATCGAAAAGGAGTGATGTTTCATCAGGACAATGCGCAACCCCACACTGCAAAGATCACATCACTGAAGATCAAAGAGCTTGATTGGGAAAAATTCCTCATCCACCTTATTCTCCCAACCTTGCTCCTTCAGACTACCATTTGTTTCGTAGTTTACAGAATCATTTGGGGGACATAACTTTCGCAAGCCAGGAGGAGGTCCATACTGACATTTCAGAGTTCTTCACTTTGAAACCAAAAGAGTTTTACATTGATGGGATTAAAAAGCTTGTAAATAGATGGAAGGAAGTCATAGATAATCAGGGAAAGTACATTGATGATTAAATTTCAATTAAATATAACATTTGATCACTTGTTTTCTTTATTCAAAATTCAGACAGAACTTATGGGATGACCTGATATATATATGCATACATACATATATATGTATTCACATATACATTTGTATACACATTCTTACATACATATATATGTATGTAAGTAGGTAGGTAAGTATGTGTGTGTATGTGTATGTATGTGTGTGTGTGTATGTGTGACAGTGTGAAAAAAGAAACAGAACTATAAAATTAAAGAAGTGATATGCCAGCTGTCATTTTTGAGCTACAAGTAAGTCGACTGTCATATTTATTTATTTATTTGGTTTAATCCGGTCGAAACACTTATAATAATTGTTTTATATGTTTCAATACTTTACACCTATAATACAAAGAAAACATGGGAAGAAAAAAAAGGAAAAGTGTTACTTGTTTTCACCTTCTTCCATTCCATGCCTCTAAGCCAATGGGAATATGTTTAGGGGGCTCATGTGCTTTTATCTATGCATATGAATGCGTGTGTGCGCGTGCGTGTGTGCGCGTGCGTGTGTGCGCGTGCGTGTGCGCGCGCGTGTTGTGTATTGTGTGTGTAAGTATGGATGTATGTATTGGCGTAGTGCCCTGTCAAAAGTGATTGGATATATTTCTGTATTATTTGGTAATTCTTAACGTTTCTACTTCAAACTTTGCACTGTTTTCTTCTGGTGTTTCATTTTGTCTTCTTTCTAGTTATTTTTTTCTCTCAAGCATTGTTTCCCTTTCTGCTTTTGATTTCTTGTTGCTGTTTGGCAGCACATCTTTTTCTCTCCAATTCACATCGAACACTGACTTGCGACAATATTCAGCTTCTTTATGCAATTCGAAGATGATCAATTTCTCTGTTAATGAAAATTAACGAGAATTTCTCCACCAGGTTGACTTGTAATTACTTGTTGAATAGCTAAAATGTCATCTCCACACTTCCTTTTACGTTTTCACTCTCCGAATATCCTTCATTATTTTCAACCTACATATAAAATTTCTTCTCTTCTTTTATATCTATATATTGTATCGACGATTGTACATAATAAGGACAAGATTTTAGCATATATCAAATCTGAAACCCCAGGGATAAAGAGCACTGTCATCAATAACAAAATAGGTAAAACCTTTGAAGAAATGTAATGTTTTCTTTAAGTTTGTCCTTTAATTGGAGTAATTTCCAAAGATTTCTAACGTTTTTTCATGCTCTACTATCAAATTTATTAATGTAAATATATATATGTATATATATATTAATAATATGACAACGAAAGAATGAATGAGACCTCGATATTATGTAAATAGAGGAATTTATCTATAAATATAATATAGGACAATCAGTTAGTTGTCACAATAAAACTCAGAGTTTCGGATATCGGGGCTGAAGCCTCCTTCAGCTTCTCATCAGTTATTAAGACAAAAACGCTCTGAAAAAATAAAAAAGTTGAATAAAGGGAAGTTACTCCAATAGACGTGGAGAAAGTAAAACTTCGTTCATAGAATCTGCATATATGCGCACATGTACACACATATACATACACGTACGCCCACACACACACACACATGTATATGTATATATATATATATATATATATATATATATATACATACATACATACATACTTACACACACACGTGTACATACACACACACACACACACACACACATACATATATATATATATATATATATATATATATATATATATATATATATATATATATATATATATATATATATATATATATATATATATATATATATACATGTATACACGCATACACGCATATGCACACGTATATGTTCCCATGCACACATCATTGTGTTCTTGTACACATCTCTATACGCACATTCACATTCGCCGCAAAACTTGAATATACATGAGTTATGTATGTATTAGGGGTGCATATATACATACACAAATACTACCTCCTGTCTGTCAAACACGCCTACACCTGCAGATATACAAACGTATATACAGACATATATGTATGAAGGAAGGAGACAAGTACAACGGATACAGTCTTACACTCGTATATATATATATATACATACATTCGTACACATGTACACATGCACACGTACACATTTGGTATAAGATTTTCCAGTGAATCTTATAGCTGACCCCTTGTTCTTTTAAGGACCATATATTACTGGATAATTTGGTCGTTTTTCTTTTATCCCAGTGCCTGAAGCTTAAGGTGTGATTATTAAACCTGGTTTTAAAATTTCCCTCTGTGAGATCCACATATTTCTTTGATGAAACTGTGTCCTTAGTGGTCGTAGAGTCTACGGTGGCTTCCTAAATGATGGCCTCGGTCATACAAGCGGGCACAAATTTTTATCTTTGCAGGAACAGCCGGCTTCATGTTGTTGTTTTTGTGTGATGTGTGCAATTATATTTTTAAAGTTAGTGGTTGAACTAAAACTAATTTTTAGGTTATTCCCATTAAAGGGCTTCCTATACCTATGATTAATTGCAAAATGCCTATCTATAAGTGATAAGAAATATCTACCTGCATTAAAGGTCACTTCGGGGGAGTAAGGGGGTGTGAACCAGATAATTTTTCTATTCCTATGTTTTCTTTTCTTTATTTCTGAACTATCTTTAAGAGTTTTATTATATATTGGGGCAACGTTATTAAATATGTTTATATCGGAGGAGAGGCTAGAAATTCTTTTACTAATGTTTTTAACTAAATTCTTAAACACATTGGCGGGGCAGGAACCTACATTAATATAACTAAGTCTATCGTTGGGCTTTCTACAGGGCTTTTAAATATTCTTATTTAAATCTAAAGATACATCAAGGAAATTGACAACCGTCAGGTTGGTATCTACAGTTATACTAATGTCGAATGTTTTTATTCAGTGGATAATGTCCTTCCTAAACCGATCTTGCGCTGGTTCATTGATATTTGTAGTTAAACTAGATCATCATCTTTGTAAATGGCGAAATATATACCAGGAAAAGTTTTACCCAACGTATCGAGTAGGAATAGCCAATGAGATCGCATATACCTGCTCCATCATATGGCCACATGCTCACAGCGAAAGCACCCTCTCTATCGGTTGTCTTAACCCACTCTGTGTTCTTGCTGAAGAGTAAAGTCTTTCTAGCATGGAAGATTATGTCCTTATCTTATATACTAATCTCTATAAATTCGCTTGCGAAGGTAAGGACTTTATCTAGCAGTTTCTTAGAAATAGAAGTATAGAAATCTACAATATCAAATTGTGTAAATCTCGCTTTATTCTTTTTCCTAATAGCTTTAAACCAGTCAACGTCTTCTATACCATTGGACCATTGTACTAAACTAGTAGTACATGTGCGTATAGAGATGTGTACATGAACACAATGATGTGTGCATGGGCACATATACGTGTGTATGTGCGTGTATGCGTGTATACATGTATATATGTGTGTCTGTTTACATGTGTATATATATATATATATACATGTGTGTGTGTGTATATATATGTACACGTGTGTGTGAGTATGTAAATATATATACACATGTGTGTGTGTGCGTACGTATATGTATATGTGTGTACATGTGTGCATATGCAGATTCTATGAACGAAGTTTTACTTTCCCCGCGCCTATTGGAGTAACTTCACTTTATTCAACTGTTTTTTTTCCATAGCGTCTTTGTCTTAAATGAT
>NC_142928.1:101834125-101859125 GCF_046866305.1 Octopus bimaculoides
GTATGTTTTATCCCTTTCTCATATCACCTAAACTGTCTAGATGTTTTGCGTTCCTGTCCCCTTCCGTATTATTTATATATATATATATATATACCGGAGTGAGCACATAAATGTGCAACAAGGTGGAAAAAAGAGTACTCAAATACCAGAGGTAGAGTAATATGCTTTATTTAAAAGCTGCAGAAATATAACAAAAAACTGTTACTCGGAATTTCACGTTCCCGTTCATCGGACAGTTTTGTTAGAAATGGAAGAGAAATGACGATGCAATCAAAACTAATATAAAATTAAAACATGGATCTGTTTCATTGGTCGTTTCAAATAACGGTCTTAGGTATGCAATGAACAAAATAAACAAAAGAAATGAATTCAATCTAGATACATCCTATTTTAAAAAATCAAAGAAAACCTTAAATTGAAAGGTGGGTTCAAAATACATATTGTAAATAATTATATTCGAATTATCGCTCAATTAACACATTAAAATTAAAATAAAATTTACGCTGCATTAAAACGAAAAATATATACGCATACTAGACTATCTACAACATACATATATACATCAAAATATACAGATGTGTATATACAACTGGTTTGGGTGTATCCCTCAGTGTAGATGTGTCCCCTCGGTTGATTTCAAGAGGAATCTAGTTAAAATGAACTCTGTTTCGCATGATTTCTTTTTGGTCTTCCTAAATAGAAATGGCAAATTAAGAAATACAGCTTCATTCTTATAGAAGATCCATAATAAAGATCACATAGAAAAGGAAACAAGTACACAATACAGCAAAAAAGGTATTAAATACTTTTTAGATATGGATATACAAACGCCAACACATACGTGGTCTGGCGCACGTACACTCGCTCGTACAAACGCACATGCACATACAAACGCACATGCACATACAAACGCACATGCACATACAAACGCACATGCACATACAAACACGCACACAAGCGTGGTCTGGTGCGCATGCGCTCTCACACAGAATTAAGTAGTTATTAATATAGTCAGTGGTTATTAGTGGTTAATGATATGACATCGCCTGGTGAGAAGTCACAGATTTTGTGGTGTGGTCCACTGGCTCTGGCTGGAATACTACACCGATGGGGTACACTTAAACTAGTTGTATAGCATCCCACCGACGAGAGATCGATGCTAGATGGACCGAACCAATTGTAGTGATCAATAAAGATTCTCCTATCTTCCGTTTCTCTCATTAATCACACACACACACACACACACACACACACACACATACACACACACACACACACACACACACACACACACACACACACACAATGATGGCTTGGATCTGTAGTCTATGAGTCACCTTTTTCCTTTCTGGTTTTCAGAAGCCTAATTTCTCAAGATTGGTATTTAGTCAGTGTGTTACATATCCCAAAGCTCCAGTAATTACAGGTATAAATCTGAACTTGTAATCTGGATTGAGTAACTGCAGATTTCTCAATGGTTCAGCATAAGTATTCTCTTTTTCATTGATTTTCAGCTTTATATTAACATCTTATTTCTTTATTGCCCACAAGAGGCTAAACATAGGGGGAACAAACAAGGACAGACAAAGGTATTAAGTCGATTACATCGACCCCAGTGCGTAACTGGTACTTAATTTATCGACCCCGAAAGGATGAAAGACAAAGTCGACCTCGGTGGAATTTGAACTCAGAACGTAACGGCAGACGAAATACCGCTAAGCATTTCGCCCGGCGTGCTAACGTTTCTGCCAGCTCCGCCAGCTCGCTACTTTATATTAACATCTGCCGGGTAGCTGATTTCCATAACTGTACAGAGTTTCTCCTCGCCATCCCAAATTATTACATCAGGTCAAGTGTGTTTGCATTTTATTGAGGTTTTCACTGGAATCTTCTCATTTTTATTATGAGTGGCTATGGCTTTCACCATACCGTGAGTTCTTATTTCTTTGTTCTCGGGGTAGTTACAACATCATGTTGCATCAGTAGGTAATATTGTAATGACATTTTCGGACAACTGCTTATGATGTCGGTGATATCTTCCGTGTTAACTCCACATAGTCTGCATCGGTTGTCACATTTTACTGCTTTTCCAGCATCTTTATCCCTTTCGTGCATCAGGTATTTGATTGATGTTTCCTGTTCCTGGATTGCAAACGCATACCGTTAAAAGTGGGAGCTAGTAATCCAGTTATTGGTCCATGATAGACTACTTTGATGTTCAATATTACTATCATCTTGGAGCTTTCTACTAACATATCTATGCATGGTCTTCTGCTCATATACGCTCATTCTTTCATCTGATGATATATTACGGCAGAGCCGTGCGACTTCTTTGGGCATGTATTATCAGACAAGGAATGCAGCTCAAGGAGCTGCCTTCCAAGTCTCATGATGTTATCAGCCTCATGTATGCAAACTTGGTCAAGGAATGCTCTTCGACACTTGGTTGTTAAAAGATGTTGCAGAAGGGATATGATACGATATTCGAAAGCTGTTTGGATCGATGTTAAGCCTCTGCCGCCTTGTTTCTATTTTAGGCAGAGGTGGTCTACGTCACTGTTGATATGGAAATTATGTGTATCGGTTAGTATCTTTCGGATTTTCACATCAATGGCTCGGATTTCATCAAGTGTCCAATGTTGGTATGAGTACTGGCACTGCAGACACATTGTGAACCATTGTTTTATTGAATGCAGAGTTCCGAGGTTCAAATTTTCTTTATTCGGCTATAATTTCTTTAGTGAAACATGTTTTGTTAGAGGTGTTATTGCAAGATATGTTTTCATCCACTCCTGAACATCTGTAACATTCCTTATCAGGTATAGGGGAAACAGTTAAGACATTGATGGGGATGTTGCTAGTCTGGTGTACAGTTTTCCCTCTTTTCACAACCAAATAGCAACATTTCTCTTGGCCAAATTTCAGCCCTGTATCCTTTGAGAATGTTGTGACCAGGTCATGGCTCTTTTTCATCTCATGCATATTCTTTCCATATAGTTTCAAGCCACCCACAAAGAAACAGTATGCAATTTTGGTACTTCTGTTTCCTTGTGAACCAGTGAGATATCCATCAGATTTACTTAACATGGACGACAAAGGGTTTATAGAAAGTATAAACCGCATAACAGACAGGCTGTCCCCTTGGAATATACCTCTGTGATACTGTATTCTATCAGTGATAATACAGTCACTCCTAGTGTTTAATTTCAAGATGGTGGCCACGGCGAAGCCAGGTCAGCTATGGCTTTGACTATTCTCACAAGAACTTTAGCAAGTTGAAGGGCTTCTAGCATCCATGAGTGAGTAACAGGGTCAAAGACTTTCTTGTAGTCTAGCCACTTTGAAACTAGGTTCCTTCTATGTTCCCGCACCTCTAACATTACAGTTTTGTTGAATAACAAAAATGTATGTATGTATGTGTGTGTGTGTGTGTGTGTGTGTGTGTGTGTGTGTGTATGTGTGTGTGTGTGTGTGTGTGTGTGTGTGTGTGTGTGTGTGTGAGTGTATAAATTTCCGCATGAATAATAGCTATGCTGTGAAAGACGAGCGGGTGCGCTTGCATGAGGGTGTGAACACGGGTGTGAACAGCAAATAAGTATATATATATGTGTGTATAAATGTCGATGTTGGAACAGCTGTTAATTTAAAGAAACGGCCGTCATTTTATACTTGTGTATATTGATTTCTCTCAGAATTATCCTACTATTTTCTTATTTCTTTTTTTCACCACTTCGTCATGGTTAATGATGATGTGACATCGTCGGGAATCTAATTAAAGTAGAAATTGATGAGTTACGCTTGAATATATATCAATGTGTTATGTGTAGATGAGTGTCAGTATGTATGGATATACATATATTCATACATACATGCATACATACATACATACATACATACATATATACGTACATATACGTACATATACATACATATATATGCATACATATATATAGAACAAGTATAAAGATAAATTTTATTCAACGCATAGATACTGAACAGTATAGATATAAAGGATAAAATCCTTTTCCTTTACATATATATATATATATATATATATATATATATATATATATATAAATTTCCAATGATCAAATGCTTTCCAGCTGTGA
The DNA here is from genome assembly GCF_046866305.1 of Octopus bimaculoides. NCBI lineage: Eukaryota > Metazoa > Mollusca > Cephalopoda > Octopoda > Octopodidae > Octopus > Octopus bimaculoides. Next base: position 101,838,235 of record NC_142928.1, read on the forward strand.
GCATCCCGTAATTTTTGCATGTACAAAGACCGCACCCCAGTCTATATTATCAATGTGCATATTTCTAAGATGTGTTTGCAGAATATGGTTTGGGGGAGATTTGGCAGCTGTTTATGCCTGGTAGAGTAACTACATAGAGGCTCATATCTCTCTCTCTCTCTCTCTCTCTCTCTATATATATATATATATATATATATATATATATATATATATATATATAGAGAGAGAGAGAGAGAGAGAGAGAGAGAGAGAGAGAGAGGCTACATAGAGGGTCATATGTATATATATATATTGATAAAAAGTGTAGGTGGCATACGAGCAGGTGTATATTTATAAAAACGAAGTTTGAAAACGTCACTACATAAAACTTCTTATATATATATATATATATATATATATATATATATATATATATATATAATACAAATAATAAGACAAGGAAATTCTTTAACACATCTATAGTGATTCGTTACGATTGTTTCTGTACCAACACTGTACCAACGCGAGTTTACGCAAACATTCGAAGTGGAAATTTACGTAATGTTTGCGGTTTTAGACATTAGAGTGACATTTCGTCAGACTTGCATCAAAGGTATAATATTAAATTAACAAATGATATATTAACCTTTCAGTAACAATGATTGATACTTTGCAGCTTTGTTGTTGTTGTTGTTGTTGTTGTTGATGATGATGATGTTGCTACTGCTGCTGTTGGTGTTTTATTTAGCCTTAGTCATTTCTGATTATAGAAACCTATGATCAAAAACATTCTAACCAAGATCTTTCCGAAGTTTTAGAGGTATATGATTATGTTATTTCATGTTTCCTGTATTTCAGTCGGTAGTGTGTGATTTGAAAGTATTTGTCTACTAAATCTAGTAGGTCAAGTAACCACACACAGGCTCTCTCGTCGACTTTCTTAATATCTGTGGATGATACTTTTTATATAGGTTTAGCACTAACATTCCAAACATTGAATCTCGTATAACACTGTGTAACACGATTTTTGTTCTCGGGTAGCAGCTGTTATCTCCTAATTGCTTACCCCTAGAAAGTATGAAAAATGGCTAATATTTCCTTCAAATTTTGTTTTTGCTACATTTATTCAAACTCCAAAGAATCCTTCACAATACTTGCTTACGATACTCCTCCACTACTTCTGCCCGTGATTAAAGATGCACATATTGTCAGTCACTAAGGAACAAGCTCAAGTGGTTTAGGTCAAACAACTGACAAGCAAATCTGAGGTATTAAGCAGAATATTTGTTATAACAATATTTCTGCTTCACCAACTCAGTGCTGAAATGCAATGCAAAATAGGTGAGTTTCAAAACATTGATGTCCAGGTCACAAAAGCAAAGTTCGAAGAGAATAGTAGTCATAGAAGCAAATTGGAAATAACATTTACTGACCAAAGGCAAAAAATAAAAATAAATAACAATGTTACGCGATATCATCCACTTTAATTTTGAGCAGGAACTTCAAATTCCTGCGGATATTAGACTAGATTACTGGGCGGTCCTATTTCACAGTACCTGTCAAGTCACATCGTATTAAAACAATAGTGCAGGGTAAATGGTATGCGGTATTAAAGAGACATCTAATGGGTGGACAATATCAAAACTTTTGTGGTTCACTGCACTGCCTGAAGTATTCTCAACAAAAACCGATAAAGATTGTTCTTAAAACACTATATCTTTTAACGCATGTGTGAAACACACGATGAGACATTAAGCGGATCACCTTAACGCGGCGATATTAACAACAGACTAAACATAGTTACAGTAATTCCTGGGGCAACAGCTCTCATTGTGGTCATTTCAAACAACCTGACAGCCATTATTTTGATGGAGATGAAAATAAGCATCTGGTCACTAACAGCAGTGACATGTGCAACAGTAGTACAGTGCACAGTACAGTATTGGCTTCAAATTTTTTAACAAGGCCAGCAATTTCGGGAGAGATGTTAAGTCGATTATATCGACCCCAGTTCTCAACTGGTACTTATTTTATCGACCTCGAAAGGATGAAAGGCAAAGTCGACATCAGCAGAATTTAAAGTCAGAACGTAAAGTCAGACGAAATGCCGCTAAGCATTTCGCCCGGCGCAGTAAAGATTCTGCTAGCTCACCGCCTTTAGTACAGTACTAATAAATGTGTATCATTTGTACTAATGCACAGGCATTTGTATTTCATTTATTTAAATAAAGTTACTATTTGTTTAGTTTAGAGGTGACCACTTCGGAAAAATCAGTAATCTGCAAAAACACTGGAGCCAAATTTTCGGAAAATCGATGTTGTACCGATATATAAAAATATTCGATCTTTCAGTATTTGAAATCTTGGCTAAAACCCTTATTGTATGAAGGAACATATCTTACATTAGAATTATTGTAATGTGCCTGTTGTTTAGTTATTCAAGGAAAGAATGTTCTGGAAGACACCTTATGTTAAGTACAATGCTTTTTATTTGTCCTCAATTATGAAATGCCTTACTTGTCTGCTTTTTAATGTCTTTTGTCTTTATTCTTTGCTGTTTACCATGATATATATATATATATATATGTATATGCGCAGAGGTTTGCATTCAGTAAACAGTAACAAAATCCATTTTTCAATTATTATGTAAACTTAAGGTCTAAACTTGTTTTGCTTCATTACAAATTTTATTGTTTGTACATTATGAAATATGATCTCTAGCATAATACTTTATGTAATAATTATTTTGTAATTATTTTTTCTGGCACCTTTCTTTTATTGTCGGGAGTAATGTTTAGTACCCTAAAATGCATTGCAACTTCACTATTCATAATCAACAATCAGTCAACCCAACAAAGGATCCTCTATATAGACGCTCAAACGTTCAGAAATAACAGTTACATCTCTTACAAATCACCTTTAACATGTTAAATAATGAATGGGCACATAATATAATGTAGCCCTACATACATCTATAAAGATTAGATGACGACGGTTGCAGTACCTTTCATTATAAGTTTGCTCGATGAAGGTAACTTAGGTCTAAACAACAAACAACGGCAGTATTTCTCAATAGCAGATTAGTCAAAGTTTTTTTTAATTCTCTCACAGGAATAACATAAATAAAAAGGAATTAGCCATAGCCCGAAATCGAAGACAAGTTACAGTATTGATTTTCAGATACATTTACAATATTCACTCTTATCAGTAGATGTAACAAATCATACAAGTACTTTGTATCGAAAATGTACCAATCGAAAGAATAACCTCAAAAGTCTTTACATGATATACAACCATGTAAATACACATCTCGATTTGGAGGCGTAAATTGTCTTAAAAACCAATAACAATGTGTGTATAACACTATGCTGCTCAGCTGCTACAAGAGCAGATGATTCTCTGTAAACCAAAACACTTAATTTTATATAAAATGTATTGATATGTAATAAAAACAAATAATAATCTGGTCTTGATAAAAATAGGTGTGGAAAACTTTGTAATTCAATATCACATCTTAGACACGCCTTTGATTTTTAATATTGATTTAGGTGTAAAGCCTGCGAGCTGGCAGAAACGTTAGCACGCCGGGCGAAATGCTTAGCGGTATTTCGTCTGCCGTTATGTTCAATTCCGCCGAGGTCGACTTTGCCTTTCATCCTTTCGGGGTCGATAAATTAAGTACCAGTCGCGTAATGGGGTTGATCTAATCGATTGCCCCCCACTCCCCAAAAATTTCTGGCCTTGTGCCTAGAGTAGAAAAGAATATTGATTTGGGTGTAACAATATACGCATTATACATGGATTTGTATAGTATAGCTCAGTGGTTAGAGCGTCGGGCTCACAATCATGAGGTAGTGAGTTTGATTCCCGGACCGGGCTGTGTGTTGTGTTCTTGAGCAAGACTCTTTATTTCCCGTTGCTCCAGTTCACTCAGCTGTAGAAATGAATTGTGATGTCACTGGTGCCAAATTGTATCAGCCTTTGCCTTTCCCTTGGATAACCTCGGTGGTATGGAGAGGGGAGGCTGGTATGCATGAGTGACTGCTGGTCTTCCATTAACAACTTTGCCCGGACTTGTGCCTCAGAGGGGAACTTTCTAGGTGCAACCTCATGGTCATTAATGACCGAAGGGAGTCTTTACGCTTTGTACGGTAACCTAAATGGAGTGCATTTAGGACAAGTTAGTCTCTAGCTGGTGTAATTTCTCTGACTACGTGGCCGTATTTGAATGATAATAACAATAATCCTTTCTACTATAGACACAAGGCCTAAAATTTTGGGAGTGGGGGCTAGTCGATTACATCGACCCCAGTGTTCGACTGGTATTTATTTCCTCGACTCCGAAAGGATGAAAGGCAGCACAAGATAAAAAAGAGTAAACAACACATTTTGAAGTCCAGTTCATGAAAAACGAAAGTTTGTAATGCACTCAAGTAATTTTTCAAATGAATTACTGTTTTCATATCTCCTGCGCCACATAAACACGCAGAGATATTAGCCAATAATAGAACGGTGAGTGCTACAGCGTCGTTTATTACCTCGCTTTACAGAGACCGGTGTACTTTCCACTTGTTGCGTGTGGGTAACATCGCTGTGGTTCACCGGTTTATGTTCAAAATTATAACCAACAATTTCAGGAATGTGAGAGTACGCCCTCCACGAATTGCTGAAAATTGAGGTTGCTGGAAGAATTGACTTCTGTATGCATTCCTCCAGTGCGTCGCGATACCGACATGGCACCGCATAAAGAAAATCCTGTCTGGTCTCGCGACACACTCCTCCGAAAACCCGCTGCTCAAATAGGACCCTTCCTCGGTTGTACTTACGTCTTGAGAAAACTGTTTCGTCTGTCTCAACAATCTTCTCAGGACCGCCGTTCTTAACTGTGTTTCGAAGTAGGTCCTCCGCACGCATCTCTCGAAACTAGCTATCGTAATCAACAGTTGTGCAATGGCTCATCCCCAGTTCTTCAACACAAAATCGGAGTGACGCTAATTCCTTGACCCATAATTAAATGAAAAGCAGTACAGTCCTAAGAGGAAGGGTGCCACCTTATAACTCCGTATTTTTTCTTACTGACACAGACTCCTTGCATCTTTTGCGGGAGCACCGCCAGTAAATGTTTCCACACGATTTTTTTTCGTTCATACAATGTTTTTCTTTCTTTGCATAATTTTCTTCAAGTGCTAACACCCTACTTTTGCAAGTAGGAAACCGCATCCGTTTAAGAAAGGTTACATGAGCTGACTGCAGTCATAATAACAAAATATTCGTTGGGGCAAGAAAAACACAACGTACACAACGTAAAATATCCGAAAGTGCAACGAAAAATATCCAAAAACAGCAAGAGGTGGGTATCAAAAATGCAACGTAAAATATCCAAAACAACAACAGTTGAGTACAAGCAGGAAAACACAACGTAAAATATCAATTTGTAAACACACGTAGTTTTTCGTAAACACATATGGTTTATACAGGCGTGTTCCAACGTTTGGCTTGTTACTATGGAAACAGGCATCTATATGTCTGTGGCTTTTGATTGACTAAAAATTACCCAAAATTTTCAAACTTTAAATGCTATTAACTGCTTATTTATTGATTTATGGCGAAAATGAATTTCATGTCAATAAAGAACATACAAAACTACATCAATACACCAAATTTGAAATCAATTGAAATAAAATTGAAAAAATTGAAAAGTGGCAGCCAAACAGAAAAAATCCGCTGAGTGAACTGGAGAAACACAAAATGAAGCGTTTTTGCTCAACGCACCACCCTGTCTGGGAGTCGAAACTTGGATGCCTTTAACAGTGTTCAATTTAATGCAGATATCTAGATCTGTTATTTGTTTCCCATTCTGCTCCCTATCTTCTTTCTTTTTTTTTTTTTTTTTTTGTTAACTTCAAATATTAAGGCTGGGCATTGACACCATCGATTTCTTTAGTCAGGACGGTCTGTAAAGATTATGGAGTAACCGCTTCTCCTCTCCTGATTAGTACGGCAAAAAAGAAAAATAGGAAAAAAGAAACTCGGAAGTAATATTTTCTTTTATACTGTGTGTGTTGGCACTCCGTCGCTTACGACGTCGAGGGTTCCAGTTTATCCGATCAACGGAACAGCCTGCTCGTAAAATTAACGTGCAAGTGGCTGAGCACTCCACAGACACGTGTACCCTTAACGTAGTTCTCGGGGATATTCAGCGTGACAAGGCTGGCCCTTTGAATTACAGGTAGAACAGAAACAGGAAGTAAGAGTGAGAGAAAGTTGTGGTGGAAGAGTACAGCAGGGTTCGCCACCATCCCCTACCGGAGCCTCGTGGAGCTTTAGGTGTCTTCGCTCAATAAACACTCACAACGCCCGGTCTGGGAATCGAAACCTTGATCCTATGAGCGCGAGTCCGCTGCCCTAACCACTGGGCCATTGCGCCTCCACTCTATCAGATACACGTTTGATAAAGAATGGGGTCATGGCGGCGAGTTGGCAGAATCGTTAGCACGCCAGGCGAAATACTTAGCGGTATTTCATCCGTCTTTACGTTCTGAGTTCAAATTCCACCGAAGTCGACTTCGCGTTTCATCCTTTTGGGATCGATAACATAAGTAGCAGTCGAGCACTGGGGTTGATGTAAAAGCACTATTCCTTTCACCCGAATTTGCTGGCTTTGTGCCAAAATATGAAACCGATAGAGAGTGCGGTCTGCCATATTTATTAGTTTCGTAAAGTACAATATAAGACACAAAATACAAAGTAACATATAAATGAATAAAATAAATAAATAAATAAAAGGGACATGTGTATTTGTAATGGTCGTCAAATACAGAAATGTAGGAAACATGCTGTGCCGAAATCGTCACTTATTTGTTACAACAACGTCGGTAACGATAATGGTGAAACAAATAATAAAAATAAAGACAACGCATCAACGATAGCAATAACAACAAAAACGACAACAAAAAAATTACAAAGAAACATACATATATATATATATATAAATAAAAAAGAAATCTAACAACAAACTATAAGAAACTATTAACGAACTTACTAACCAACAAACAAACAATGTACGGTTCTCTTTCACCGCTGTCATCACCACCGCCATTATCACCACTTCACTGAGAGAACAGTCAGATCACTTTACATAGAGTACAGACATGCTGTGGTGGAGAAGAGAAGTAGGATGACACAAAACACACACACACACACACACACACACACACACACACACACACACACACACACATACACACACGCATACTCCAGCACACGCGCACTCCCATACACGTGGTGCGCGTGCGTAACTGTAGACGTCAAGAGACATTAAAGACAGGATATAGCGCATGACGGGTATGAAGAAAATTAAAAGGGAGCAAGCTGAGGAGGGTTTTGGTATGAAGAATTAATAAATTTCTGCTTATTTCTCTCTCTCTCTCTCTCTCTCCGTCTCTCTATCTGTCTCTCGTTTTCTTACTCTCTCTTGTTATTGTTCTTGTTGCTCTTGTCCTCACTTAATCTTTCTACATCGTCTACAACAACAACGTCAACAATAATAATCCTTTCTATTATAGACACAAAGCCTGAAATTTAAAGGGAGGGGACTAGTCGTTTTCCGTCGACCTCAGTGTTCAACTGGTACTTAACTTTTCACCACGCGAGGATGAAAGGCAAAGTCAACTTCCGCAGAATTTGAACTCAGAACGTAAAGACGGAGAAAATGCAGCTGAGCATTTTACCCGGCATGCTAACGATTCTGCCAGCTTGCTGCCTTAATAATAATAGTAATATTAATAATAATAATAATAATAATAACAACAACAACAACAACAACAACAACAACAACAACAACAACAACAACAACAACAACAACAACAACAACAACAACAACAACAACAACAACAACAACAACAACAACAACAAATAGACAAAATAAAATTCCAACAATGGCTGCGAAGCTCAGGACTCAAAGCAGAGACTGAAGGATTTTTAATTGCAGCACAAGATCTAAGCCTCACCACCAGAAACACATAATGAAGAAAAATACAAGTAATTGCAGAATATGTGGTGACGGGGGAGAAACACTAAATCATATTGTCTTTAGCTGCCCAGTCCTTGCTCAGAAGGAATATATCCACAGAACATGACAGAATTGGGACCTATATACACTGGAAGTTTTGCCAACACTATGGAATGTAAACAGAAAAAAAGATGATATAGACACACGCCAGAAAAGGTCTCAGAAAATGACAAAGCAACCATATTCTGGGATATGCCAATACATACAGATAGAGAAATCAAGGCTAATAGACTAGACATAGTTGTCAGAGATCACCAAGAAAAAATGCCTTCTAATCGATACATCAATACCAACAGATGACAATGTATCTCTAAAAGAAAAGGAAAAAACTCTCAACATAGAGGTAACCCGAATGTGGAGCCTAAAAACAAACAATCCCTATAATAATAAGTGCAATAGGTATGATTAAAACACATTCAAACAAATACATAGCCAAAACATCAGGACTTACGAATGTCTATAACATACAGAAAATAGCACTACTAGGCACTGCGCACATCCTACGCAAAGCACTTTCAATACAGTGAAAATAAGAGCACCACAACAAGCTACACTACTTACCCAAGGTACACACAGCTGTGCACGGTAGTGCAGTGAAAGCACTGTCCCCCTGGAAGATTCCTTTCTTGGTTTTCACCTCTCATAATACCTGATTCCCTGCTGTCAATTCAGTTCTTCAACATTTCATACTCATGTTTTCTGCTACTTCATACATTTCCACGGTTCTTGTTATCCAGGTATGTGATATCATATCGTATGCTTTACAATAATCAATCCATGCCAAGATCAGGTTTGTGTGTATTCTCTTGCAGTCTCCGATAATTAGATTATCAATTAACAGTTTATTTTCCGTTCCCCGGCTCTTCTTTCGGCACCCTTTCTGTTTAATATATAGCAGCCCACTTTTTCTAAGTCTCTATACAGTTTATTCAGTAGTTTTATTTTTATCACGTGCTTTTATCCTTTCAGGGTCGATAAAATAAGTACCAGTCGAACACTAGAGTCGATGTAAAAGAGGTGGGTATCAAAAATGCAACGTAAAATATCCCAAAACAGCAAAAGGTGGGTATCAAAAACATAACGCAAGATATCCAAAAACAGAAAGAGGTGGGTATCAAAAATGCAACGTAAAATATCCAAAAACAGCAAGAGGTGGGTGTCAAAAACGTAACGTAAGATATCCAAAAACAGAAAGAGGTGGGTATCGAAAATGCAACGTAAAATATCCAAAAACAGCAAGAGGTGGGTGTCAAAAACGTAACGTAAGATATCCAAAAACAGAAAGAGGTGGGTATCAAAAACGTAACGTAAGATATCCAAAAACAGAAAGAGGTGGGTATCAAAACTGCAACGTAAAATATCCAAAAACAGCAAGAGGTGGGTGTCAAAAACGTAACGTAAGATATCCAAAAACAGAAAGAGGTGGGTATCAAAAATGTAACGTAAGATATCCAAAAACAGAAAGAGGTGGGTATCAAAAACGTAACGTAAGATATCCAAAAACAGAAAAGGTGGGTATCAAAAACGTAACGTAAAATATTCTAAAATCAATAGCGGCATCTCATGTGGCTTTTTACATTCAAATGCCACCGAGGTTGACTTTGCCTTTCATCCTTTCCGGGTCAATAAGATAAATAGCAGTTTAGCACCGGTATCGATTTATTCGACAGAACCCTCCCAATCCCACAAAATTTCAGGCCTCGTGTCTATAGTAGAAATGATCATTATTTCTATTATTATTGTTGTTGCTATTGCTATTTCGTGGAAGTTTACGCACGCACGCACGCACACACACACACACACACACACACACACACACACACTCTCTCTCTCTCTCTCTCTCTCTCTCTCTCTCTCTCTCTCTCTCTCTCTCTCTCGTACAAATAAACATACAGTCAAACAGTCAGAGAAAGTGGGAGAGTATATGAATGAATGTGCAATAGTGTGATTAAAAGGGCGATAGATATGTAGACAGGATGACAGGGGGTGCAGAGAAGAAGAAGAAGAAGAAGAAGAAGAAGAAGAAGAAGAAGAAGAAGATAAAAAAGAAGAAGAAGAAGAGAGAGAGAGAGAGAGAGAGAGAGAGAGAAGGTAGAAAAAGAAAGGGTGTGGAAATATCCTACCAGAATGTATGAGTGCTTATTTGTTGAGATAGATAGATAGATAGATAGATAGATAGATAGATAGACAGACAGACAGACAGACAGACAGACAGACAGACAGATAGATAGATTGAGAGAGAGAGAGAGAGAGAGAGTAAGAGAGAGAAAGACCCCGTTCTCTATTCAAATGACGTTGGATAACATATTTATTGAAATATCGAAGCACTCAAGATGCTTTCATCACTTGTACGGGAATGCAAGAGAAGATGAAAAGATGATTGAGGAGATGGTAAGGTAAATTAAACATCCTATACAGTCGATAACTGTGGTTACTAACCAACGAAAGATCCTCTCAAAATACTAGAAATAGCAACCAAAGCTTTCTTCGAATTACACTCAAGGAAGGACAAGATATATTATGCTTGTCTAAAAGACGCGATGAAACGCTTTTCATGGTGCCAATTTATCGGAAACAGCTGATCGAAATAAACTAATCGAAAACATTTGTTCGAAAACACAACTGATGGAAATAGTAAATACCCAAATTATAAACTAATCTAGTTATAAAAAGATATTCAAAATATGGAAAATTGGTTAAAAGAAAATTACATCGTCATGTACGCTACCTTTTCATCTCTGATTAAACCAACCACGAAAACAAGGAAGAAAAATACCATTCCCCAACTTGACACCAAAGAAATCAGTGCAGAGGACCGAATAATCTCCGATGCGGTTGGTTTAAAGGTTGAATGGTCATCATTTTGTATCTTTACATTCGCACTATCTTGTGTTCATGACAAAGACACTTGCTCAACCATACTGGTTAACTCTATCTTGAAGTAAAAAAGCGTTGGTAAGTAGTATTGACACAAGTAATAAGATGAATACATTACATAAAAGGCATGTTTGAATATTATGAAAAACCCTTTAGAGGAAATGAATGAATTAAATTTATGTTCAAATATATTTTTCCAGGGGCAATATTTTAGAACCCTTCTACATTTCTAGTTCTTCTCGAGACCATGTTTTCTGAACCCCACTGACTTCACCTAAAAGGTTTACCATTTGTCAAGAATCAATATAATACATAGGGCTAATTCAACTGGTGATTTTGTCTGCCTTTATAAAAATTATTCTAATTAAAACTTTAGATTCGAAATCTAGCAGCTACTAGAAACAGTTCAGCATCGGACTTGATGTGTCGTTGGACAACCGGATCGCGATGTCTTGCTTTATAATTAAAATGTAACCGGGATTGGATTAGTTTGTACTCTCTGAGTCTGGAGAAGAGATAAATAATATTCAGTAATATACTTGGTTATTATACATAATATCATATTGAGTGCAACATTTAAGTGCTCGACAAATGGAAATAGTAAAAAGGAGCTAATTTTGATACTTCCTTGTTAACCTTACTTTTCGCTTTTGTCGTTAAAACTCAAGAAAAAAAAGACTGAACTTAATATATTCTCATTTCATTTTCTCTTGTACATCAGAGGCCTTGTTGCAGTTTAAGCAATCCCAATGACACTATATTAATTGAAGTGAATTTCCAATCAACAAAACTGAAAAAAAATTTTTTTTAAAGATAGAACGAAAATTTATTTTATTTTCTATTAGATTCGTCGTGGGGTTATTACTGGAAAATATTATATCAGCCACATATCGCGATAGCTGGTCAGTACTTAGGTTAAATCGCGTTGATTTGAGTCTTAATGAAGTGATTGATAGATGGTAACTTGAACCAGAAGCCTGCAAAAAAGTCAACAAGAGAATAATTAGTGTAAAATATCATGGCATAGCAGAAAAAATATTCCGGGGTATTTTGTTAACCTTTAATACAACTGCGAATCAATAAAAGATTATAATGAAAAAAGAATGAAAAATGTGAAATAGTAAAAATGATGTGTGAGAGTTTATACACAGAGAGAAGAGTAACATCTATCAAGGAATTTCTAATAGGGAATCACTTACATGTTTATCTAACATGCAAAACTTTGTAATTCCTATTGGCAAATGAAAAACGTGTTATGGTGAATAAATAATACGAAAAAATTTCCAATTTTCATTATATATATATATATATATATATATATATATATATATATATATATATATATATATATATATATATAGATATATATATATATATTAAAGTACAGATGAGGATATATAAACTTCAGAGGGACAGAAATATCCAAGATTAGACTGGTTGAATATCTTATAATATATGCACACACATATATTATTATTATTATTATAAAAACCAAGAGAGAAGATGGCGATAAGATTAATAAAAATTTTGGTTTATAATAATTAACCAAATTGATTTAATTGAATTAAATTTGATTGATTTTATACTATAAGCGATTAATTGAAACAATTGTAGGTCTTATCAATGTATTAATAACTTTTTATTAATCTTATCTCCATCTTCTCTCTTGGTTTATATATATATACATAATGTTTATGTATGCGTGTTATAAAAGTCTATATATTCGAAAAAAAAGAAGACATACATATTTCTATCGACAATACACAAGGTTAGTTATAAAAATCAAGTAAAATGGTTCATATTGGGACAAGAAATGAGTGCTGCAGGCAATATTCATTCAACTGGTGTTATTTCTATTCTACTGTGATGGTCAACAATTTACAAACACAATTTTAGTAAAAGTGTATTTACAATGCATTCTTTTTGAACACAGAGAAACATACTCGGCCTCCTTTTTACATCGTAATTCAAAACGACTGTTCCAAACAAAAAGTCAATCTAACAATGAAACAGCAAACTGTTAAACAAAGTATCTTGCTTTTTGATTTTGTTGTTTCTTTTTTTTTTTAAATAGCGGGGTAGGTGATGATTGCATTTACATTTAGCAGACAATGATTATCCAGAAAGCCTGTTTCATTCCGGGTTGTAATTCGATTAAGCATCGTGATATGAACATGCCGTGGACAAGTCTTGTACAGCCCCTTTTTCTATGCCCTGTCGCATTTAGTTATATTTGAGAATTGCCGTAGCTGTCTGCTTTGCCTGGAAGCAATGATCTCTGTACCTCAGCCGGCGTCTTTATTAAGCTGTTAAGCTCAATCTTTTTCTCTTCTTTTTTTTTTTTTTGTCTTTTCCTTACCGGATGTAAATTAACTTCTGTGTGAGAGCAACAGCTAACTAACGAAAACCGAGAGATAGATCTTAGTGAGGAGAGGAAAGGTGCCGTGGAGGAAGTATCATTAGTAAGAATAAAGGAAAAACAAAAGCAAATAGAAAAGAAATTATAAATGGATAAAGTGAAAGACAATACTGTTAAACTTAAGGAAATCTGATAGGGGTTCAGGAAGACATGGAACTAAAGTGTTGGACATGGAAGTTGTCAGAATAAACTATGGCGTATTTGAACAAATGTTGCGTGTGCCTTGGAGCAAGAGCTAAGTTTCCAGGAACTACAACCTATGATTTAGTTTCAATTCTCGGTTAAAGTTAATCCGGTTCATTTAAGCTTTTAATTTATTTTTGAAAAGGCATTAAGACTGCGCCATCTCATCTCCTTTTAAATTTGTTGTTACATGCTCAAGTAAGAAAAGGGATCTAGATATTTAAGTGAATGGATACCTTCTGTTTCATGATAATATGTAAATATTGATTTCAAATTTTGGCACAAGGCCAGCAAGGAGGAAGGGGGTAAATCGATTACATCGGCTCCAGTGGTCAACAGGTACTTATTTTATCGACTCCGAGAGGATGAAAGACAAAGTCGACCACGGCCGAATTTGAACTGAGAACATAAAGACGACCGAAATGCTGCTAAGCATTTTGTCCGGTGTGCTGACGATTCTACCAGCTCGCCACCTTATAGTATGTAAATATCAATACAAGCACAACATCGATTTTTCGACACCTTTGGTTCCAAATAAGGAAATGAAATACAAGTTCCTGTATATTAGAATTAATACACGAGATTATTAATATTCATTTCTACTCTAGGCACAAGGCCCGAAATTTTTGAGGAGAGGAGCAGTCGATTAGATCGACCCTAGTACGCAACTGGTACTTAATTTATCGACCCCGAAAGGATGAAAGGCAGAATTTGAGCTCAGAACATAAAGACAGACGAAATACGCTAAGCATTTCGCCCGGCGTGCTAACGTTTCTGCCAGCTCGTCGCCTTGAGATTATTAATATTATACTGTGTAAGATGCTAGTCTGTGCAAGGTAGCAGTAAACTAGTCTGGCGGTTGCAGGAATTTGAAGTTACTGCTCGTAAATTAGTACATACTATGAAAGGCTATGGACCCTCAGTGTCCGGAACCTCTTATAAGAACTAATTAGAATGAAGTCAATCCTTAAAAAATTAAACAATTGCACGATCACAATATTTATATTGATTTCTACCTATTCTAATACAATAGTTTCTCCAGGACCATGGTTTGTTGCACTAATTATTCTCTCGCTGATTTTTTTGTTCTTGCTTTAGCAATTTTATAAATTGGAAAGCAAAAGTCTCACTAAGCATTTAATAGTAACGTAAACAAACAAACAAACAATAAAATACGATGTTGTTTGCATTTCACTTCATTTAATAACACTGGGGAACAAATTTTAAAAGAGTGTAATTATAATTTAATGATTGCAAAAAGGTTTCTTAGTAAATTCTAAGATTGTTATTATTGTTTGTGGAGCCGCGTGGATTAATGTTGAACTCATGATCATAAGATTGTGGTTTCGATTTCCAGGACTGAGCGATGCATTGTGTTCTTGAGCAAAACACTTCATTTCCCGTTGGTCTAGTTCACTCAGCTGGCAAAAACGACAAATCCTGCGTCCAGGTATCGATGATCCCTAGTTGCATTGTAAATATTCGGGTTTTGAGACAAGAATAATTAAGGCAGCTTTGACTATCATTCCAAAGTACATACTTGATACAATGTTGAATTCGTTCCGCATCACATGTTGGTGATGTTGTTTAGTCTCGGGTCAAATCTAAGAGAGCAGACGCATGGTCAAAGATATTCCAGTCAGCTTGCCTTTAATTCACACATCATAACATTAACTACATTATTATGTCGGTCCTTCTTGTCATTTTTAAGAAGGTAGGCTATGACTTGAAAGGAATTCTGCTGCTATTTCTAACATTACGAAAGACCAGGTAGAGCAGCGGTTCTCAACTATTTTTTTTATTATGGACGCCTTTGATTACTATTTTGTTCTGGTGGACTTCCATGGCCGTTCGATGTTTAAGCACTAGTTTTATAGAAGCTTTCAGAATTTCTGCTTAGCTTTTCACTTGGATAGTTCGAACTTTGTAAAATGTTAGAGAAAGAAATCTAGCTGTTTCTTGCCATAATTACATTTAAAGCAAATTTTTTCGTGAACACTTAATATACTACTGTGGGTCTCCCATTTACTATTTTGCTTGCATGAACCGCTAAAAATCTTATATGGAACCCCAGGGGCCCTATGGACCCCGGTTGAGAGCTACTGAGACACAAGCTGCCCCATTCACACGACATCAGATGTAATGCAATTTTAAGCGTTATGAATATTTTAACTTTAGGATATAAATGATTGTCACAGCTTCACTACATTTTTCTAAGTATATATGATATGTGTGTGTATGAGTGTGTGCGTACATACTCAAGAGTGGCTGTGTGGTAAGTAGCTTGCTTACCAACCACATGGTTCCGGGATCAGTCCCACTGCGTGGCACCTTGGGCAAGTGTCTTCTACTATAGCCTCGGGCCGACCAAAGCCTTGTGAGTGGATTTGGTAGACGGAAACTGAAAGAAGCCCGTCGTATATATGTATATATATATGTATATATATATATATATATGTTTGTGTGTCTGTGTTTGTCCCCCCACCATCGCTTGACAACCGATGCTGGTGTGTTTACGTCCCCGTAACTTAGCGGCTCAGCAAAAAGAGACCAATATAATAAGTACTAGGCTTACAAAGAATAAGTCCTGGGGTCGATTTTCTTGACTAAAGGCGGTGCTCCAGCCTGGCCGCAGTCAAATGACTGAAACAAGTAAAAGAGTAAAAGAGTAAAAGGGTATACGTAAACACATACATACAAACACCAGACACACGTGTATATATATGTATATATATTCACACACACGTATATACATATATACACGCGCGTGTGGGTGTATGTATACATACGCATACATACACCCACACACGATACATATATAGTGAACAGAATTAGATATCGACAGGAAATAATAAGAAAAGAAAAAAAGAAAAAATACACGTTAATTACCAAGGAACGAAATAGTCGTAGAAAGTTCATTTTCCAACCGAAATGCCTAATTAACACCAGACCAAACATATGTATTTCCGTCTGCCGTAACAACAGATAGAAAAACAAAATGGCGGAATTCACAAAATATAAACAAAAAGTAAACTAATCTGAAAATAGAGGAGTAGATGTTTACAAGATAACAAACAAGTAATACAATTAGATAAATAAGGCAAACATATATTGATAGATCGTCTGCCAGGTGTGAAAGTGTAGTGTTATGGTGTCTCCTTTCAACAAAGTCAAAGAAGCTCCTTAAAGATCAGCTATTTTTGTAAAGCACCTCCCATCTACATAACACGTCGAAACCAAGTTCGCATAACACGAGAGCAATTCGCGCGCACACACACACACACACACACACACACACACACACACACACACACACACACACACACACACACACACACACACAGAACGCACATGATGGCGCATACGTATAAATTCTAAGCAAAGACGTAAGCCCATCAACATTTGCGCAAAAGTACAGTAACACAAACTCATATTCACGTAAGTATACATTCTCCGCATATACATAAATACAAAGTAGTTAAAAGGCACATGCCGATGTACATACGAACACGCATTATATACACATGCATATGTGTGTGTATGTTTGTGTATGTATGCATATACTTATATATGTGTATATATATATATATATATATATATATATATATATATATATATATATATATATATGTATATTACGTGTGTGTATTGTTTATATATATATGAATGCATATATATACATATATATATATATATATATATATGTATATGTGGGTGGGTGTATACACACACACACATAGTCATGTACAAGTATATCATTGCTTCATCTTTTAATTCATTATTGTAAAGTTAATGTTCACTGGAACTCCAAGTTTCGCGTGACGGCTCATTCAACCTGACAAGTTGAATAAGCCGTAAAGAGAAACTTGAAGTCCCAATCAACACGAAATTTACAATGAATGTGCCTCTACACTTACTGAGTCACCCTACTAGTAAATATTCCATTCTTACTTTTACTTTAGTTTTAAAATAATAATCTTAATTTAATATTTTCTATCCATTTATCTGCGTGTCTATACGTATACAGAGACACACGCATACATATAGCTTATATATAAATAAGCAATAGATCCAACGCTTCTTTTGCTCCTTCCCACGTGAATGATTGATACTAACCATTCAAGTTATGCACTAAGATGTTCGACTGCCTGTGAGTTATTCGGGATACCATCGCTCCAATCTATACGTATATAAATAACAGTCTGTTTGGATGTCTGTTTGTTAGTGTCAATTTGCCGTCTACATCGGTTAACGAATCTTCGCGAAACTTTTTATACATGTTATACCAACAACCAGTTTGTTACTAGGCTCATTGCAGTTTAATAAAAATCTATAATCCCTAGAAGGGATCCAGATATAATCCATCTATTTTCCTTTAATAGTCAAGGGGAAATAACCCACCCATTCATTTTTCTTTATTTTTCTCTTTTGCACATTGGTCATTTCTCCCTTCATTTATAAGAGAAGCAATATCATTAGAGTGACCGCTTACCAGTGATTAGGTTGTATAAATACGTGTGCGGCAAAAATAAAAATAAACTTTAGGGGTACGTAAATTACATGAGTAGATCATTTCCAGAATTTTTTTAGAACTTTTTTTTTCTTGAAAAAGGGCGTACAAAACGTTAACATTCGTACCGGAAGTTGACTCATTTAGATAACGGCTTAAACATAATAAAACTGACTTTTATTTATGCTGGACGGTATAATGTTTACTTTTTCCGTATAAATTTACTAAAACCATTAAATGGTTAACTACTTTTCGAAGTCTGATGTTCATGCTGGTAATCACAGTCCGGGTCATATTTTACATTGCTTGCAGTTTATACATATCGCAATGGAGCATCATTGACATACATAGTGATATGGATATTCCTCACTGAAAAGAAAAATGTAATGATATGGATAATGTTAATTGTATGTTTTTATTTTTGTCTGTTTATTACTAAGCACAGCTTTAAATTTGTCCTACTGTTTATGCCAATTTCGAACATTGGCTTCATTAACATTAAAATACCTTCTGGCAGGTCTATTATCATGTTCAAATGCATTTTCAACATATTTAATGTCTTCTTTGCAGTAAACGATTCATAAGTTCTGCCAATACTGACAATAACGGTAATGACGAATGTTTAAGTTTGCTTGACATTTTAGAAGTGTGAAAGGGATTAAAATTTCGATATTCCGTATCAAAGGTTCCCACAAGAATAGGCGGAAATCAGAACTTGAGACAAGGAGACGCTTTCGACCAATCAGAATTCTGTTTACATAATCAGTTTGATCGATCACCTTCCTCTGTCGATTGAGTAAAACGTTATCCAAGTTTATGTTTATTGGTAATTAAATTTAATTTGCAACATCTCTGCGTATTTATCAGCTTTGTTTTTGTTGATAATTTTTATCAACAACTTTTCCTGTGATCATGATTTGAGAAGACATACAGCAGTATACTAAAGATCGAATATAATCTCTTGTGGGCAAGAAATGTAAAATAAAGTTTATTATAAACAACACAAACACTTTGTAATTTAATAGCTTTCAATGTGAAACCTGTTAAAATTATTTTTATTTAATGAAAATTCAACAAAATCTAATCATAAGTAAGTGAAATTATGCTAAATACAACTAATTTGAAATCCTTTTTCCCCTCGCCATATCGGCAATTCTGAAAACATTTGGGTGCGAATTTTACACACGAGAAGAAGCTTTTTTTAACAAATTTTATCCTGAAAATCACCTGCGTAAATTAAACAGGTGCACAAATTACATGGCTTTATATGGTATTTGAACTATTAGGGTTATTTTCGCACTTTACCCAGAACAACCTTTAAACAAGTAAATAGTATTTTTCCTAACAACAGATCCACTTATTTCGGTTAGTGACTTATTCACCAATATACCATGAATGACGATGCCTTTCATGTCACTTCAGCCAAATTACAGACGCTGCATGAAGAACTTTTCAGACTTACTTTGAATTGTTATTATCTCATTTTGGTATACATATCTGATTGGTATTTCCTTCTAAGTTATATATACTCTTGGAACGCATTAAAGCCTTTTTCAAGGCTACTTTATTTGAATTCTTACTATCTGGTAACTAATTTCATGTTATCACGTAACTGACTTCACGATTTTGGTATTCATAACTTATTGGGATTTCCTAAAAACAAGATCCTGCGTTAGACGGTTCGGTATTCTCTGTAATTGCACAAAAAACCGTTTTAAGGGCTACATACTTTGTATTGTTGCTATTGGATTAGCGAAACAATTATGAGAACGGGACCAGGGGATAGGCCTCGCTTTTCCGAGAATTACCGGGTACGTCAGCTAGTTAAATATAATGACAAGGACATACACGCTCTACAGCATTACTTCTCATAATAAAAGTTTTAAGAAGAAGCTGAAATATGCTCATTGATGAATAAATAAAATTTATTTTAAAACTAGTCTTATTTTGTATATTTCAAAAAAATTAGAATTAAAATCTGCGTCTATTTTTTGTTTTTTTTTGTTTTTAGTATTCTTTTTGTAATGGATTGGACTAAATGAATGACCTGAACCCAGGACCTGTGAGCTTCTTTGAAACCGAAAATATTCGTCCTTGAGTAACTGCAAGTTGCCAGCTTTAAAGAAAATATGGGTAGAGAAGAAATTCCAATGTGTTGGGACTCTGGCTAAGAAGGACTGGGCGTAGTGGTTAGAGTAGAACCTAATGTAGACCCAACATGGGTGATGAGAAGAGAAAAAGTGGGTTGAATTTGAGATGAGATTAGATGAGAAGATCATCCAGCACCGGTTGGAGCTAAGACCACTGTAATAGTAGCTGAAGAGGCAGTGAGGTTACCAAACATTTGTGAGCTAGAGGCTAGAGTGTACTGGTGAGTGAAGATTTAATTGTTACCCTTAATTTTTCGTTCCCAGTAGAATGAGGCGAAAGTAGAAGAAAAAAAGAAAAAGAAGTAAAAACGAAACGAGTAGATGGATACTTATGAAAAGTTAGTTAGGCACTTTAGCCATTGGGCAATTTTGCCACCGCGTCGGAAACTAGATTATAAACAGAAAATTACACGCAGAGTCAGATGGAAACTTATCAGCACAGAGGATATACGTAAGGAAAAAACAAAATAAAACATCTTTATTTTTTATTTATTTCTACTGTTGCCTCTCATTTATTAGGTTCAGTTCAGTGGTGTGCAAATTATTTCTATTTTCTTCTTCTCTCTCTCCTCACACATATCATCACCGCTTACTCACAGCCAAAAAATATACATCATATGATTCTCAGCGAGAGCACTTCGTGTAATCGAGGTGCAATGTGTGTTAAGTAAAACAAACAAAACTCGCAAACCGAAACATAAG
>NC_142928.1:101864125-101869125 GCF_046866305.1 Octopus bimaculoides
TCATTCTTGTTAATCATTTTCCTGTTGTTCCTGTATTTTATAAATACAAGGAATAGATTTATTCATCAAAGTATGCACCCATATTGTCAATACACTTTTGCCATTTCAGTGGTAGATTGTCCAGCCTAGATCTGTGTAAGCCTGGCAATCTAGAGTCAATAAAGTCTTGGAAGGCCTGTTTTTTTACAGCATCGTCAGAATTAAATTTTTTTCCTATCAAAAAGTTATCCAAATTCTGGAAGAAGTGGTAGTCAGTGGGGGCAAGATCTGGTATGGTGGTTGATGGAGAACTTCCAACTTCAACTCCTGTAGTTTCGCCAAAGTCCTTTTTGCGATGTGTGGTCTGGCGTTGTCTTGCAACAAAATAGGAGTGGATCTGTTGACTAATCTAGACTGTTTCTTTTGTAAGTTTCTGCACCATTTTGGTCCAGTTGGCTGCAGTATACTTCGGCCGTAATTGGTGAGCCAGGTTTAATGAAATCATAGCGCCAGACCATCAAACACACACCTTCTTTTGATGAATTTTGCCTTTTGGCCTGTGTTTTAGTGGATCGTCTCTGTTCAACCATTGTGCCGAACGTTTACGGTTGCTGTATTAGATCCATTTCTCATCACATGTTACAATTCGATTGAAAAATGATTCATGTTTGTGACGAGAAAGTAGCATAATGCAGGCTTCCAAACGTTGCTGTTTCTGATTTTCATTGAGTTCATGTGGAACCCACTTATCCAACTTTACCGATTTGGACTAGGTGAGTCAATATTGTTTTCTTGCTAACACCAAACAACAACGATAATTCACGGGCACTTTGAGATAGATCCGACTCGACAGTGGCTTTCAGTTCGTCATTATCCACCTTTGTTTCTGGTCGACCGCGTCGCTCATTTGTGAGGTCAAAGTCACCAAAACGAAATGTTGCAAACTGTCTGCTGTGTAATAGCATTAGAATGAAATACTCCATTAATATTCCGTGCTGTCTGTGATGCTGTATTTCCAAGAAAGAATTCATATTTCAAAACTGTACGAATTTCCAACTTATCCATCTCAAAACAAAAATAGCAAAAAAACGATTTATAAATACTTTATAAAGCGCAAAATGAGTTAGAATAAAGAAATAGATGTGTCAGCTTTCTAACAAAAGAATTAATATATTAATGGCGCAAAATGAGCAGCTGTCAAAGTTTACCATTTAACTTACTAAAAATTTCATATTTGACGACCTAACATATATATATATATATAAGTAACAAGGATGTACAGGTGTTAATACATTACAGTCATTTCAAGCAGCTCCATTTAATTGATCAATGAAAACATTACATCAATTTGAAAGAAACCGCTCTGTTCAAACGCAGATGACCTGAATTTTAATTATATTTTATATATATATATATATATATATATATATATATATATATATATATGCATGTGTGTGTGTGAATGTTCAATTTATAGGAAAGATCAAGAGGAACAATTACAATGTAGCCAGATGTCACATAAGCGTCCTAAGAATTAGTGATTACACTTGCGTGGAAGTTATTTCCGGGGAGAAGCGAGACGTATTTTGGAGAACATAAGAATAATGGAAAATGGAGACAAACGCTCAGGATGTTATTTAAGTCATTCATATCATCATATCACCGACATATGTTTCAACAGATGCATTATAATAAATCCTCTCGGATTTATTTTATAGCATTTATCGACACATATGTCGGTAATATGGTGACATGAATAATTTAAATAACATCTTGAACGTCTGTCTCCATTTTCCACTATTCTTATATATATATATATATATATATATATATATATATTACGGAGATGTACTTGTATAGCAAGTGGCTTGATATGAGATCGTGTGCTGAAACAAAAACAATTGCAGCGTGTAAGACGTATATAAGCCATTTAAGAACACAAAAAAAAACCGTTAGGTTCACTTCAACCTTTAAATTTAATTTGATTTGATATATAAACATTTAATATATAAATTTAATTTAATTTGATATATATATATGTGTGTGTGTGTGTGTGTGTGTGTGTGTGTGTGTGTGTGTGTGTGTGTGTGTACTTCTATAAATGTGGTTAGATAAATCTAATGCTATTTTTGTTCAACCCGCGTCAGGTAAGATCGAGCAAAATCTTTGGAGCCATGACATCTTGTTTATTTTTTAAAAATTATATTCCCGTAATGTAGTTCCTTTAAGATCTTACTGTATTGTTTGAAGATTTTGCTGCTATTTCTAGTCTCCTTCGTTAGCTCATTCGTTTATACATATGATTTCCCACATGAATATTAATTATCTACGTTTCACAGTTACGTAAGCCAATCATGAATGCATTCAACCATGAAATGGGGGATGTTGTAGCTAAATTTGTGCAATGTTTCTCCCCTATTGCCCTCTGCTTCTCTTACCGTCTATCTTTCTTTCCTTCTTGCACCCGCTTACCTTTTCAAGCTACTTTCCTGTCATTGTCATTGGCTTTCTCTTCCTGATTCTCTCTCCCTCTCTCTTTCAATATTTCACACATTCCACTGGTCTCTCCTTCATTTTAATCCTCTTCTTTTCTGCATCTTTCACACTTGCTTTTTCCCAACGCACGCACACACACACGCACACACACACACACACACACACACACACACACACGCACACACGTACATATTCATATACCTCCCCCTTCTCCTCTTAATGTTTCAGTCACATACTTTCTGTCTCTTTCCCTCTTCTCCCATCAGTCTCTATCTGTCTCTTTCAAAGTCTTTCGGTCATCATTCTCTCTCCGCCCGTAGTATTTTTCACTTATCTCACTGTCTTACAATCTAACTAAATTTATGTTACCACCTAGGTCTCTCTTTCTCTCCCTCTCAATTTCTTTCTCTGACTCTTTCTTATTTCTCTGTGTTCCTATCTCTCCTTCTTGCTACCTTCTTGTCTTAAGCACATAATTGCTCATACAACTTATAAGGCACATCGATAAATTCACAAGAAAACTTTGTTTTCGTACGAGAACACATTGTTGTTTAAAAACGGCATGCAAAGTAAACTAATATTTATTTAAACACGCTAGCCCAAACAACCAGAGAGCTAAGCTAACCAGCCAGCCAGCCAACCAGCCAACCAGCCAGCCACCTAGCCAGACAACCGCCGCTTTGGCCATCTTCCACTCCTTCCATGTACGGAACAGATGTTGAAATTCGACTAAACTAACATCTTTTATTATTTCTGAGTTTCATCCGTTACGCGTTACAACTGTAGCGTT
Organism: Octopus bimaculoides; assembly: GCF_046866305.1. NCBI lineage: Eukaryota > Metazoa > Mollusca > Cephalopoda > Octopoda > Octopodidae > Octopus > Octopus bimaculoides. Next base: position 101,867,391 of record NC_142928.1, read on the forward strand.
TGTGTAAGTGGTTGTTTTACTAAGATTTCTCCACAACAAAACAACGATTACTTTACGAGAAGAGGGATACTCACGAGCGGAAAAAGAGTTCAGAAGAAGCGAAGGGGAAGAGGAGGGTTCTGTGAGTGAAGATAAACAACAGTGCATGCTTCGTTGAGTATTGCCACGTGATGGATATGTTGTTCTTTAGCCGGAGTGAACTCTGAATGAAAAGATCTATGATCAAGGAAATTCTAGTTTTGACCGTCTCATCTCATTTTCAGACATTGTATATCTGTGACTATATTATCCAATGCACCTTTCCTTTTCTTCAACCCGGTAAGATTTGGTTTGAGAAAGATTTGGTCACTATTTTTGACAGGGCGAGCGACCTTGCTCATCTCTCACTGAAGTAAGTGGCAAAACTAAAAATTAGTTTCTCATTCGTTCACCCAACTCTCTCTCTTTCTCTATTTATCTATCTATATATCTATCTGTCTATCAATCTATTTAACTTCCATTCGAATCTAATACATTTACGTTTGCTCATGCCGTCAGGAAAGGCAAGGTATATAGGTTCAGTAAAACAGGTTTTGAGGTCGCAAGTTTGTTTATTAGGAGGAAGCAAACAGATTGACCATCTCAGTGACTCCTCTTAGTAAACAAGAATTAAATTATGGTAATAAACCATGCATGGAAAGAAGATGTATATTTTCTCTTCAGTCGTTATCGACTAGATGAATCTTCAGCGTGCAATATCCAGCTTATCTATACGGCTTGGCTCGCTGGTATTATCGATTGAACGGGATACCATCATGCATAATTGGTTAGCAGAATTTGAACTCAGAACGTAAAGATCCAGAAGAAATACTTTCCTCTAATATCTTAACAATTCCATCAATCTAGTACCCGTGAATAATACCTATTTTACTGATCCAGAAGGCAAGAAGATTGGCGTTGATCACGGCGGAATTTAAACTCATTGAGCAGAGAACCGAAGCGAATAACTCAAGGATTCTTTCTATTCGATGCTCTAACAACCCTGTCATTTTCCTAGCTATGATACACTCAAGCAAAAACAAAGAGAATAAAATAACCCCTTATGCTTTTTTTTTTTTGTTGAATGAGAAGAAAAGGTGACTTTCCGGACAGATAAGGTGAAGGCACTTGATGTTCAGTGTAAACTTCTGTAGACTGATGACCTACATGGGCCTGGATTCAATCCCATAGAGTGAAACCTTGGGCAAGTGATTTTACTATAGCCTCGAGCTGACCAAAGCCTTGTGAGAGGATTTGGTTCACGGAAACTGAAAGACACTCATCATATGTGTGTGTGTGTGTGTGTGTGTGTGTGTGCGTGTGTGTGTGTGTGTGTGTGTGTGTGTGTGTGTGTGTGTGTGTGTGTGTGTGCGTGTGTGTGTGTGTGTGTGTGCGTGTGTGTGTTTGTCTCTGTGTTTGTCCCCCCTCCCCATCGCTTGACAGTATGTGTTGAAGTATTTACATTCCCGTAACTTAGCAGTTCTGCAATATATATATATATATATATATATATATATAGAATAAGAGCAGGCTAAGTACTGAGGTCAATTCATTCGACTAAAATTCTTCAAGGCGGTGCCCCAGCATGGCCGCGACCTAATGACTGAAAGAAGTAAAATATAAAGGATACGAAAATATATGGGCTTGGACTGAAGTTCAGGGGACTGAGCCCCTTCAAGCAGAAATGATGAGGCGAACTTTTGAGAGCGGCTTTTTG
>NC_142928.1:101879125-101934125 GCF_046866305.1 Octopus bimaculoides
ATCACCCCAACCGTCTTAAGAGAATGGAAGGATACATTGGATGATGCATTTCTAGACCAGGCCTTCAGAATTGGTCAGAAGCTAAGTAACAATAAGTTGCCACTTTCAATGCTCATGGCAAGCCGAATCTTCAGCACATATTGGATTCTTCCCATTTAAAGTATTTCCTTTCACTTACTCTTCTTACCTCGAATTACCGCTCTTGGTCAACAGTCTGGGGAGAGACAAAGAGACGAGGGAAAGAAAAGAGAAATTATTTGATTCAATACACTCAATAGAAATTACATTAGCGGTGTCACCCAACGTAACATTCTCATTTACCAGTTTGACTTGATTGTGTCGCAGTCAGGTATCTGCACCTTTTAGGTCGGCTGGGGTGTCTTTTATCTCTTTCAACAATGTAACAACCTTTCTCAGACCTCTCATTAAAATTCCTAAAAAATAATTTCTTGGTAGGACTACACTACAATTTGAGTATGAATAAAAAAATAAATGAATTTTTTTGCATTTACTTAATGTGTTTCAGACTTTTAAGCCATTGTCTAAAAGTAATAGATGTAATTTTTTTTTTAGTTTTGGCTTTTATTTATCTACTATTTATTGTTGTAGCTTTCTTATTCTTTTAATTATTCTTTTAAAAAGCAAAGTAGAAAGAAATAATAAACAACAAAAATATTGAAACTAGAATAGAAATAGCAAAACAGAAAAAAAAAATTACAAAATATTTATGTCATTTCTTGAACGATTACTGAAAATGGAGATTGTTGTTGTTGCTGATGTTTTCATTTTCTCCTTTCTCTTCTTTTATTTTATTTTATTATTTATATTAATTATTTATGAACATTGTTGAGGATCTCGAAAGTCACTAAACCCAGCAGGGGATACATTGAGAAAAGAAAACAAAAACGAATAAAGCAAATAAACGCATACATAGAACACATGAAGGCAAACAAAAGGATGGCAAAAGTGAAGTGAAATATGTCAATAACTTCTTTTTGACAAAATACAACAGATTAAATAAATTAATAACAAAATAAACCAATAAAACTAGAAGAAATTATATATATGTGAACGTTGCACACAATGGTTTTGTTGACTCTTGAATACTCCTCCTTCGACATTGTTTACACGCCCTGGTGTCTTGATATGAACGCATGTAAAGATTTTATGTGGTCACAGCTGGTTTGGCTGACAGTGTGTAAGAGCATCAGCCACTGGCGCGATGGTTCGAATAAGTAAAAACACTTATTCCCTTTAACGTTTTATGGCTATTTTGTTGCAAATATCCGAGCCAGGTCTTCGGTCGAAAGACAATATTCCCACTCCCACCTGCCGTTTCAGAACCACTGAAAAGGGTGTTATGAGCATTACCTTTCCTCTTCTGATTAAACAATAATAGAATTAAAATGTAAAAAAAAAACGAAAATTAAAAGTCAGATAATATGGGGGTGGGGTCGAGTTTTCAGCCATTTTTAAAGTGCACAATTGTCCAATTGTTGAGCTAGTTGCACACACACACACACACACACACACACACACACACACACACACACACACACACACACACACACACACACACACACACACACAATGAATTCAAATTTAGAGTTACGACAATTAATTGTGCGTTTTATCGTTCATCCCACGACCATCGCTTATCCGTTCAAATTTCCGTCGTTGGCTGCCATCGTTTAATTGTTCACAAGAGTGATAAGTTGATTGTGTAAACATAACGCTTTGCGGAAAGAAAAAAATCATAGATTTTCGCTTCTTCGCTTGCCTCACGCCCCTAAACAAAATTTTAATAAAGCTACCTAATGAGCATATTGTGTTTTTACTTATAAGGTCTTCAAAGAAGATAATTATTTCTTACATTATAGGTGCAAGTATGGTTGTGTGGTTAAGAAGCCCGCTTTGCAACCACGTGATTTCGGCTTCGATTTCACTACGTGGTACTATGGGCAAATAGATTATACTATAACCACGAGTCAACCACTGCCTTGTGAATGAATTTGGTTGACGGAAACTATGTGGAAGCCCGTCGTATATATATATATATATATATATATATATATATATATATATATATATATATATATGTCTCCCACCACCACTTGAAAACCGGTGTTAGTGTGTTTACATCCCCATAAACAGACCGATAGAATAAATACCAGATCAACCTTTAGCACACTGTAGGTGCATCATGTCACTGTATGAGTTTCCTCCCATGTTATAACGGAACAGTGGCAGAAGAAACAATTTTAGAAAAAATGCAATGTAATAAAGATTAAAAAAATAAATACTGAGGTCGATTTGTTTGATTAAACCTTTCAAAGCGGTGCCCCAGCATGGCCGCCTTCCAATGACTGAAGCAAGATTAGTACAGGGAGTCACTTAGTTGACAAAACGATGGAACCGTTTAAATCAATCACCCCCGTTAGTTGTGGCTTCTTTGTCGGTGAGCATTCATTCAGTCGTTCGACTCATTAAATTCGTACTTGTAAACTCAATGTAAAAGCAGGTGAGTATTCCACTAGTAGGTTACCCTTAATGCAACTGTCAAACAAAGTCATTGAGACAAAATCTGACAAAACCGAACCTTATAATTACAGATATAGGAGAGAGAGAGAGAGAGAGAGAGAGAGAGAGAGAGAGAGAGAGAGAGAGAGAGAGAGAGAGAGAGAGAGAGAGAGAGAGAGAGAAGATGATAAAGTTGTTCTCTTCAGGATCTGAACTCAGAATGTCGAGACAGAACAAATACTATATCGTATTTTTCCCAGCAAGGATTCTGCCAATAATGTTTGTTGGCGTAGTACTGGATTGCCGAGAAAAGAACCACTAGCTTATGTCATACATATGATGTCATGCATTGGAATCGAAACAGAGTTCTCATAATGATAACTTCTCAACCACATGGCATGCCTGTATATACCACAAGGGTAGCTTCAATGCTAAATATTTCTTTTTATAGCAAGTGCAAATACACAAATACGTTTATGTGGAGGAGTTCAGTCAAATCTTATTGTCAGTAAAGGAATTTGGCTTTGTCCTTGTATTTCCTACAGCGTTAATTATTTTTCATTATCTCCATTCTTTTCTTTTGATAAAATACATTATTATTATATTTATTTGTTTTCTTTTTTTCTCTCCTTTCGTGGTTCCTAATAAGTATAAGTATGACACATATTTTGAATGAGCATATTTTGTTTTTACACAGATACTAACACATTCCCCGTACATCAGCACACACCCGTAGAGTCCATGCCGATATATATATATATATATATATATATATATATACAGGGGGAGAGAGAGAGAGGTATATATACACGTATATATTACATATATACGTATGTAAATATATGCATACACACACACACACACACACACACACACACACACACACACACACACACACACACACACATATATATATATATATATATATATATATATATATATATATATATATATATAAGGGCATTACTATATAGTAATGCCTCACGCTTAGAGTGACTAAATAAGTCAAAACTACCAAAAAATAAGCACATATTTACCGAAAGCGAGGGAATGCAACTTTCAAAAATTAACCTCCTAAAAACATTTAACTTAACGGCAAACCACTGGTTTCATAATTAATGCAGTAATGTAGTAAGCTGTATCTTTTATTCATCAGTGCACGTATGGTCGAGACATAAAAAATAAACAAAAATCAACATACCCCGATGTACCCAACAAAGTACGATGACTTCTGTTCATCCTTATATACCCGTGAAAGAGGCTGGCTTTATCCAGTTGCATATCGGTAACACGTGCTTTTACAGAATAATATTCAGCACTGAATATATTCTAATTATTTATAATATAATATAGGATAAAATCCTTATAAGAATTTATCAAGTAGTCAGCGGAGTTTTGACTTATTTAGTCCCTCTAAGCGTGAGGCATTACTATATAGTAATGCCTTTATATAAATTATATATATTTATGGAAAAAAACGATGGTTTTTTTTTTCCTTATGGGGTTTTTTCACGCTGACTACTTGATAAATTCTTATAAATATTTTATCCTATATTATATTATATTATATATATATATATATATATATATATATATATATATATATATATATATATATATATATATATATATATATATGCTACATATGTGGAAAATCGGTGTGTGTTTGTGGCGTTGTTAGCTAACTCCTTCTACATCGTTTTATTGATTTTGATGAAGCTTGGCACGTGAGTAGAACTAATGTCTGGAAACCTCGTGACATACTTAGATTGTTGAAAAATCGATAATACGGCCCGGCCCCTAGAAGGGATCTTTATATCAACCTCAGGTAACTAATTTTTTTAAAACAGCCAAGGGAAATAGCCCATAATAACCGGCATAATATTTTTAAAGACTCAACGGAAATAACCCAAAGCACCTGCATTTTATTTGAATTCTTACTATCAGGTAACTAATTTCATGTTATTGCATAACTGACTTCACAATTTGGGTATACATAACTTATTGGGAATTCCTAAAAACAAGATCCTGTGTAAGACAGTTCGGTATTTTCAATAAATGCACAAAAACCGTTTTAAGGACTACATACATTGGATTAATGGAGGGTCAAAGTTGGGAACAATAGTAAGACAGTGGAGACATACAAGGAAACCGAACAAAAACAAACATGGAGGGTCGTTAGACTAGAACAAGGGTAAAATAGCGAAGGCTAGAGAAATAACTCCTTTGAAAAGAGGAAAAATAGAAGAGAGAGATAGAAGACCTCCAGTCCTTAGGACAGTCCTGGTTGAACTCATTTACTTTCATATTTCATGTTGTTTACTGTTGGTGACGTCCTGTACCCATATATGCATGTATATGTATATATATATATATATATATATATATATATATATGATGTGCCTATATACGATAGACATATATTTGTTTATACACACACATACATATATGCATATATATATAAATACATACATACATATACATATATATATATATATATATATATATATATATATATATATATATATTATATATAATGGAAATAGTGGCACAACAAGGTATATATATATTTATACGCGCACATAGGCGCAGACATGTATTTTAGAGAGGAAAATGTTTGAATTAAAGGCTACGTATCAGTGTGAGTAGTTGATTCGCGGGTATTCATTATAATTTCATATAAGAATTTAGAGTTCTCTCTCTCTCTCTCTCTCTCTCTCTCTCTCTCTCTCTCTCTCTCTCTCTCTCTCTCTCTCTCTCTCTCTCTCTCTCTCTCTCTCTCTCTCTCACTCTCTCTCTGTGAACAAATGCACAGGAACGCAAACAACTGCGCACATGATCACAAATTCATACGCATACACGCGCTCACACAGATATGGTTTTTCTTTCTATTTGGCAAAGCAGCTTCGTATAAATATGTTTGTGTGTGTGTGTGTGTGTGTGCGTGTGGAGGTGGGGGGGTGCGGATGCGAGCGTGCGCGCGCGCAAGCGTCTGGGTGTATGCAAAAACATGAATTAGAGACTGGCACTTATATTGAAGAATATTCTACATAACTAATCTAACTGAAGAATTTCTTAGCAAAAGATTATAAGTGCACAACTGTGTGTGTGTGTGTGTGTGTGTGTGTGTGTGTGTGTGTGTGTGTGTGTGTGTGTTCGTAAGGAAACGTTGATGTGTCTATATACGATAGATAGATAGATAGATAGATAGATAGATAGATAGATAGATAGATAGATAGATGTTCACGCACATATATGTATACATACATAATGACAGAGGAGAAAAGAGCAAGCGCAGTGCAAGAGGTAGGCTAGAAATACTAAGGCTGTACACCGACAGTACATGAAAATTATAATGGCCAGCATAGCTCAAATTGTAAACATTGCAACCTAAACCTTAAACACTGGTGCGTTAATGATAATGTTCCTGTATGCGATATGCGATTGCTTTTGCTCTTAACTGAAGTCGCTTCATTTTTAATAATTATTTTCTTTTTTATCCTTCCTAATCGCTTATTGCGTATGTATGTATAAGTACGTGTGTGTTTGTTCCCATATGCATGTGTGTGTGTGTGTGTGTGTGTGTGTGTGTATGTGTGTGTGTGTGATTGCGTGCGAGTGTGTATGTGTATGTTGCCAGTAACACACCTACATTCACGTACACTCACACACACTCGCTAGTCTTGCTTCTCTCTCTCTATGAACAAAATGCACAGGCCCACTAGACACGAGACATACCGCAGAGTTAGATACGTATATACACGCAGACACACACAATTATGACTTCTTTAACACTCAAACGTGTCTAAGCACTATATATGAGCATGTGTATACACATGTCGCTATAGGCACCACACACACACATATTCACCAGCTTCCTGTCCATTTCACCTTTCTAATGCATCTGGTGTCGCTGAAATGTCGATCTCACTTCTAACAGTACCATGTGACCCACCTTGGCTAATAGCAGCCCGTTTTCTAGTAGCTATCTGGAACTTCCTGTGTTTCTTCATTCGACAATCTCAGCCTGAATGTGCCGGGTTTCTGTTAGAAGCCTGTAAAACTTTAAGTCGCATTGTACCGAATCAAACTATTTTAAATAATAATATGTGTAATTTCTACTGTCCACTCACATTTACATATATATATACTGAACCCGTAACCATGTGATTGGGAACCAAGCTTCTTATATATATGGGAGAATTTACGAAAAAAAAACAACAGACGAGGACAGGTGGTGTAAACAACAAAAGAATGTATTAGTTTAACGCTTGGGAATAGAGAAAGTCTTTAACGTTTCGAGCTACGCTCTTCAACAGAAAGAATAAGGAGAAAAACAAGGAGAAAAAATTTAAACGTCGTGGTCAGCGATCTATATATATATATATATATATATATATATATATAAACAATATATGAGTATATGCATATATATGTACATGTATGTATATACGTTCATCTACATGTACATATAGATACATAACTGGGTACATGACGTGGCAAAAGAACAAAGACAAAATGGTAAACAAGGTGCAACAAACAAGCAGGCCACATAGAAACATCCCCTTCATCAGCTGCCACCATTAAAACTCCGGCGTTTCGAAGAATTAAGGCAGTACGCATCGTTAAAATGGTTCTTCCCACGAACACAAATTAAATTGTTTTCGTGGAGGGTAGTGGCGGACGGAAAACAAGACAGGAAAACGAAACGGTGAAATAAACAAACAAAAAGGCTGTACAGCCAGACGTGAAGTGTGTATGTCTTGAACGCTTATATATATATATATATATATATAGCAATGTTAATTCTCTAAATGAAGTATTAACAGTAACTGCACGATAAAGTGTAGTATATTGCCACTTAAGTGTGGCTGACCCCTAGGGGTGGATGTTACTGTTGCTTTTAGCCCCAGGAGGACATCTCCTCCAGCTGGCTTATCGACACACGACTGTGTCCTGTTTGCCAAGGGAGTTATCCCTCTCACCACGACCAGCAGCACGAACGTATCCGGATTTCAGGGTTATTTCCCTTCTTCGGCGTTCGACAGCTGATGACCTTGGTGAGAGAGAAAAACCTGGCAAAATCTTATATCTTCTTTTCCAGTGACATTCTTCACTGATATTGAAAAGGTGAAAACAAGCAATGTTAATTCTCTAAATGAAGTATTAACAGTAACTGCACGATAAAGTGTAGTATATTGCCACTTAAGTGTGGCTGACCCCTAGGGGTGGATGTTACTGTTGCTTTTAGCCCCAGGAGGACATCTCCTCCAGCTGGCTTATCGACACACGACTGTGTCCTGTTTGCCAAGGGAGTTATCCCTCTCACCACGACCAGCAGCACGAACGTATCCGGATTTCAGGGTTATTTCCCTTCTTCGGCGTTCGACAGCTGATGACCTTGGTGAGAGAGAAAAACCTGGCAAAATCTTATATCTTCTTTTCCAGTGACATTCTTCACTGATATTGAAAAGGTGAAAACAAGCAATGTTAATTCTCTAAATGAAGTATTAACAGTAACTGCACGATAAAGTGTAGTATATTGCCACTTAAGTGTGGCTGACCCCTAGGGGTGGATGTTACTGTTGCTTTATATATATATATATATATATATATAAATCATGGATTGGTTACGGTTAGAGTACGTTTGCTCATAGTTCTGTTCAGTTGGGGCTGACCTGGGATTAAACAGCAATCATCAATACTCATAGTCACCCCTCCCCACCATATACACAGTAACTGATACAGTAACTGTTGATGCTTTCGTTGTTGATGCTGTTGTTGTTGTTGTTGTTTTCGTCGTCGTCGTCGTCGCTGTTGATGATGATGATGATGACGACGACGCCTATGCCTAGGACGATGGCGGCGATGGTGATGATAACTACCGTTAATATTGTTGTTGTTGCTGTTGTTGTTAACTGTGCCAAGTGGGATCCCATCAAACCAAACCCTCCACAATGTGAAGTGATCACCTCACAAGACATGACAGCTGCAGTGCCATCAACTTAACTTACCCACAACAACAAACATCTTAATGACATTCTAGTGATATCTCTCTCTTTCTTTGTCTTTCTTCATTGTTCCTTTTCCTTCTTCATCTCTTTTTTTTCTCTCTCTTTTCTGTTTATATTTCTTCTTTCTTCTTCTTCTTTCCTGCCTGGCTTTTCTTCCCATCCGCCTTTTTCGTTTCCTTTTTAACCTTCTTTATGCCATCTCTTGTATTCTTCCTTTCCTATCTTCCTATATATCTTATCTGACTGTTTATCTATCTATCTATCTATCTATTTATCTATTTATCTATCTATCTATCTATCTATCTATCTATCTATCTATCTATCTGTCTGTCTGTCTGTCTGTCTGTCTGCCTGTCTGTCTGTCTATCTATCTATCTGTCATCTAATAATCTATTATATAAATATGCGTGTGTATCTGCCTGTCTGTCTGCCTATCTAGATAGCTAGCTAGCTAACTAGCTAGCTAACTAGCTAGCTAACTAGCTAGCTAACTAGCTAGCTAACTAGCTAGCTAACTAGCTAGCTAGCTAGATAGATAGATAGATAGATAGATAGATAGATAGATAGATAGATAGATAGATAGATAGATAGATAGATAGATAGATAGATAGATTAGCTAGCATAGCTTGCTATCTCAATTTTTTCTTCTTCATTGCTTCTTTTCTTTTCCATATTTCTTACAATATTCTCCAGCATTCCTCTTTTTTCGTTTCTCTTCTTTTCGTCTCTTCCTGCCTTCTTTACATTTTTCTTCCTTTCTATATCCTCCATCCTTCCTCTCCTTGGTGTATCTCTTCTGTTGATTTCTTTCTCTTTATCTGTCTTTGCTTTCTTCTTCCTTTCTTTCTTCTTCCTTTCTTTCTTTCTTTTTTCTTTCTTCCTTCTTTCTTTGCACTCTTTCTCCCTTCTTTTGCCTCATTTCTTTTACTTCTTCAGTTCATATTCCACTTCTTTTATTCTTTTTGGTCGAACAAATTGTCACCAGTGCATATTTTTCAGTCTAGCACTTATTCTATCGGCCTCTTTTGTCGAACCGCTATGTTACGAGAACGTAAACAAAAACTCACCAGACGTCAAGCAGTCAGTCGGAAGACAAAGACACGCACTCATACTTATGTACACAACACACACACACACACACACACACACACACACACACACACACACACATACGATGGATTTCCACACAATTTCTTGCGATCCAAGCCTAGTAGGAGACACTGACCCAAGGTGACGTGTAGTGAGACTGAACCCGATTCTACGTGGCTGCAAACGTTTTAGCTTACACAGCCACGCCTGCGCCAAGCTACTTAACCAATCCTTCCTCCCATTTACTAATTCACTTTTCCCTTCTTTCTTCTTGGTTTTCTCTTCTCTCTACTTTTTCCTTCATTTATTTCATCATCGTTCCTTCCTTCTTCTTCTTTCTTCCTTTTCATTTTTTTTTAAAGACTTTTGGATTTCTATCTTTTATTCCTCCTCACTCCCACTTCTCTTCCTTCACTCTTTCTCCGAGCAGCTGTTTCATTCTGTTATTCATTTGTCATTTCATTCATTAACTCTACTATTCCATCGTCTTCCCATTACTCTCTCCCTCATTCATTCCTATGCCACAAACCTTTTCTCTGTCTTGTACGTTCTATTTATATACCAACCCCAGTCCCCTTTTCTATATCATAATGATATATTAATACTTCTCACTGTTTTTACTTACCAATATACATGGACCAAACTGGAGGCGCAATGGCCCAGTGGTTAGGGCAGCGGACTCGCGGTCGTAGGATCGCGGTTTCGATTCCCAAACCGGGCGTTGTGAGTGTTTATTGAGCGAAAACACCTAAAAGCTCCACGAGGCTCCGGCAGGGGATGGTGTACTCTTTCACCACAACGTTCTCTTACTTCCTGTTTCTGTTGTGCCTGTAATCCAAAGGGTCAGCCTTGTCACACTGTGTTACGCTGAATATCCCCGAGAACTACTCAGCCACTTGCATGTTAATTTCACGAGCAGGCTGTTCCGTTGATCGGATCAACTGGAACCCTCGACGTCGTAAGCGACGGATTGCCAACACATGGACCAAAATGCCTAGCCCCAGTTTATCTTATTGTCACGTGCTATTTTTGTTATATAGCATCCTTCTCCCCCAAGTCAGCCCTTATCAAGCAGATTAGTGATTAAAAATATTCCAGCCGCAACAATTATCTTCTTGATCAGTCATAGCGTATCTAGGAGTACATCATTTACTATGTCCTTTCTTTTTTAAGACGATGGAATGAGATTTAAGAAAGATTGGGCTACTTTCCTAGCCAGTCCAGTGAACGAGCAGAATACTCCTTCGTTGGCCCATACGACCATACAGAAGTTCCTTCGTTAGTTCACGTTCTATACTCCATGTTTGTACATTCATGTGTGCAGAAGAGAAGTGTCGCTTGTTTAATTCTTTGATTACTTCCTTTAAAGAAAGAGCTGGGCGATTCTAAGGAACACAAATCCATCATTGGAATTTAGGCAACAACGACAGTCAGGGCTGAATTGAGAGTTGTCTCTAAGTCACAGAGACCTCCTTATGAAAAAAAAATTTCTCCGGATTGTCTCAAAGAAATTTAAAACTTATAAAGCTTCTCGTTATTTTGAGGTCCCTAACATGGAGAAATGGCAGAATCATTGGGGTATCGGACCTAATGTTTCACGTTATTCCTTCTTGCTCTTAACATTCTGTGTTCAAACTTTGTCGTTCATCGCTCCGGGGGTCAATAAAATAAAGTACCAATCTATATTCTCCATCCCACCTCTCCTTGGTGTATTTCTTCTGTTGATTTCTTTGTTTTTCTTTCTTTCTTTCTTTCTTTCTTTCTTTCTTTGTTCCTTCCTTCTTTCCTCTCTTTCCCTCCTCTTTTACCACATTTCTTTTACTTGTTATCTATTACACACCTTCTCACAAAAAATTGCTGGCCTTGTGTATAAATCAGAAACCATTATTTTGAAACGCTAAGCTGCAATATGTTTAGATGTTTAAGTTAAACCTAAATCATGCATTCGCTTACAATAAATACTTACACGTTGAATTTTAGAAACATTTTGCATTTTTGCACTGTTCTACTTACAGATTGGTTGACTGAAAACCCGAGCTTTAGAGAATTTTTATCTATATATTTAATAACATAACCAAGTACAACAATGACTACTGATATAAATTTATAATCTGGGTTGAGACTGCATAAGCTTTAGAAGCAGCTGTCCATAAATATTCTCTCTCTCACTAGTTTTGAATATATTCACATCCGCAGGACAGTTGACTTCCTCAATGATACGCTGTTGTTCTTCAGCCTCAGGTTAACACTGATTGATAAGATCCATAATCATAGACGTTCCAACCGAAACCTTTAAGCGGTGCGTTGTCCTTGAGCAAAACGCTTCATTTTACATTGTTGCAATCTACTTAACTGAACATGTATACCAGCCTAGTGCTGGTGCAGCCCTTTCTCCCTCCAGCTGTCACATTCTTTTATGTTAGATTTGTCAAGAGTGGGAGGACCGAGTGGATGTCAGTGATTTCTTGCAACAACATAGACATCTAAAACAATAAGTGAGAGCATAACATTTGCTACTATGTCATACTCACATGCAAGAGACGCGTATATTCTCATGGATATGCATTTATATGTTGTCGTTTATAGCAAAAAAAAATTACACCCACGTGTCTTTTTGCTCCCTGTTAAAACTTTAGAAGGATATATACATGCGCATGCGCACTAACACACACATACACATACATGCACACACACACACACATGCACACATACACACACACACATACACACTCTGAAAACATACAGGCATCCTCTGTATGATACAAGCTGTATTATACAAATTCTGATTACAGAATTCTGGACTTACAAAAGTTTTAAATTATGTTTAACTACTAAGAGAGTTCGAAAACTCAGATAACTCTAATTTATTTTGAAAACTAAAATTCTAATGGATATTTTTAGAAATAATATATATTTGATGTAAAACTTTACTGTATTCGGCCGTTGCTTTCGTCATTTTTCTGTATTTCTGTCCTTTCAATAAAGTTCGGGACGTCTACAATACGTGGCAATGAAAATACGTGTCTCAAGTATTTAAGCAGCTACCCCGTTAACTACTCAGGTACTAATTTTTCTAGCATTTCATGTGATGCTTAACATGGAAATGCACCTGAGTGTGTGGTTCGACAATGAAACTAAACGTAATGCATCTATAATAACGATGACCATTCAAGCTAAAGCTTGGCTGTATGTTGATTTGGAGATAAAGGAAGGTGTGAGTTTTTTTATGCAAAACCTTTTCTGGCTTGTAAAAGCTAGTTTGAAAGTTTTAATAGATGTCTTAATTTGCATGACGTTAAAATAGCTAATGAAGCTATCAGTACTGGCATAGGATGTCAGCGCTGCTATTAATTATCTTGTGGAAGGCAGCGAGCTAGCAGAGTTGTTAGCGCGCCAGACAAAATACTTCACCGCATTTCGTCCGTCTTTACGTTCTGAGCTCAAATTGTGCCCAGGTCGACATTGCCTATTCAGGGTTGATAAAATAAGTACCAGTTAAGTACTGTAGAAGATGTAATTGACCAGGCCCTCCCCCAAAACTTTCTAAAGGATGAAGCGCTAAAGAAAAATATTACTGACAAAAAAAAATCGTTTGACGCTTTTCTTGTGGAAGGAAATACTGTTGACGGCGTGAAATTAAATCTCCTAAATGTACATCACTCCGGAAACACCAAGGTTTTCAATGGCTACTCTAAATTTATCTGAGATTTGGCGGTCCAACAAAAAGATCTGAATAATTATGAACCTCTTCCAAGATGGGCTTACATAATTTTGCCCTGCTCCAGAAAAAAAAAATACAGTACCAGGCGTAATATTTATAACAAAATATTGCTCGTTTTAAACACTGCACTTAGCCATCCAACGAAGGTAAATTCTCTTATAACGTGAGAATAGAATATCCTCAAGAATATAACTTCTTTGCTCCGGTTATAAGTGTAACAGCTAACTTCACTGAGTGTTATTAGAAGAATTTTGAGACGATTCATAAAAGCATTTGATAGAGAGGATAAATCTACAGACAGAGGCATCCGGAAAAAGTTTAGCGTTACGGATGCAGTGGATAACATAATCGAATTTTGGGATGAAATAAAACACTCAGTTATGAATGGTGTTCAGAAAAATATATGATCAAATTATATACTTGAGTTTACACGTTTTCCACCAGGAGAAAATCTGCATCTAATTCTAAAAGATACTGTGACTTCAGCAAATGATGACGGGTTTAAAGAAGTCATAAAAGTTCATGTGATTGAGTTACAACAGTCCCATAGATAAAGTTTATCGAATTATGCGCTGTGACAGTTAAAACAAGAGTGAGCTGCAAGGCAAGAAAACAATATGAAAGCTCAACCCATTCCACTCCAGTTCACTACAAAGAACGTGACTAAAGGGTTGACACTTATTGAGGATTATTTTCAGGTCTTTGCAATAGCGTAAATAAAAATTACCTGTCGAAGTTCATAATCAGCTCAGTTCCTACACTGAGTTGTACGGGATAGTATCCATAAACGCCAAACAATATGGATAAGTTACATCACCAACACCAAGAAAACCACCACCACCTCCACCACCACTGCTCCCACTACTGCCATCTCCACCACGACGTCATCACTTTCTTCATCATTATCATCAGCAGCAGCATCACCATAGTAAAGCAGCAACATCGTTACCACCACCAGTAGTAGTAACAGTATCACCACCACAAACAACAACGCCACTAACTCCATCAACACCATCACCATTTTCCTCATCAGCAGTATTATATTTTTTGTTATTGTTTTATCCCTTCATTCATTTATTTACCTAACACAAGTGTCAGCTTAGCAATAGCGATGCAGCTGTGGTCATTCTATGGATAAGCTAGATTTCATCCCTAGGATCGCCAATTTTATTTTGACGTGGAAACCATTTAAACCATTTCTGGTTTACATGATCTTTTTTCTTTTTTTTTTTGTTACAGAATGAAAAAAAGAAAAAGAAACTTTTCCATAAAGGTGCAAAATCCTGCAGTGTATTTAAACTATGTGAAAGATGGAACTTCCTTCACTATCGACAATTTTTCTACAGACACCGAATTTTCTTTTTTTTTTTTTAATCATTTGGTCAGAAAGGAAGAGTAGTACCCACGATCATTCACATTCCCACCGAGATTGTTGACCCGGAAGGAAGAAGGTATACTCAACCAGGAGACTTCCCTGGACGTTTACAACTGAGTCAACTCCACTAAACTTACCCAAAGACCAAATGGTGTGTTAATTAAGACGATGGATTGAGGCGACTGTCCAAGAGGCTACGGTGAGAATTTAACTCAAAGTGTGAAGAGCTGGAGTAAAATACCGATGCTCTAACAATTCCAGCAGACTACTGCTTTAGAATGGTGCTTTATCAACCGTGGAAAAATGGAAAGTAGAGATGGTCAGACGAGATTTTACACACACACACACACACACACACACACACACACATACGAAGGGGTGCTGAAAAATTCCTGGCCTTAAGGGTATCGCGAAAGGCCTTGTTGGAGGCCCAAACTTTTGAGGTCTTTTACAGGGCTTAGAAAAACTGAAGGAGCGCTGCAATAAGTATGTGAATCTAAGAGGGGAGTATGTTGAATAAAAACATAACTGATCCTCCTTATTTTTTTTACCGAAAGCTAGGAATTTTTCAGCACCCCTACGTGTCGGTGCGTATGCGCAAACACGCACACACACACACACGCACACGCACACACACACACACACACACACACACACACACACAGAGTCACACACTCGCACACACGCACAAACACACGCATGTATATATTTGGATGTGTTTATATGTAAGTATATATTCATATATATGTACATATATGTGCATATCTAAATGTATATATATGTACATATATGTGCATATCTAAATGTATATATATGTATGTATATGTGTGTGGGGGTGTATGTATGTATGTGTGTGAATGTGTGTGTGTATGTGTAAAAAGGCATTCTTTATACCCAACTTAACGTAGATGTTTCGATAGAGCGCCGAATACTGCGGTTTCGCCTTTGAGATATCCTCTCATACAGACGCATAGTGCATAAAATCACGCATATATGTATATCGTTGGCAGACGAAAATCGTCTATCATGGGTGCCGGAACTGCCAGGTAACGCGATTTCAACCTACTGTGTCTTTTCAGTGAGAGATGACCGCTCAACGCTAATGATATATAGAATGACAGTGACTTTTCAGGTACTAATGTCCCAAATAGCTAGGAGACTTATTAAAAAAATTAATTATTAGCATCAGAAGTAGTATCTATACGAAAAGGCATTTTTTTTTACATCTGACTTAACGTAGATGTTTTGTTAGAATGCCGAACACAGCAGTATTCGCCAAGAGTAGTCCTCTTCTATAGACGCATGGTGCATAAAAGCACTCACACAAACACACACATATATGGGTAATCAGGTGATTTCAACGTACTGCATCTCTTCAGTGGCAGGTGCCTGCAGTACTTGGCGTTGTAACAAAACATCCTCGTTAAGTTGGTATTCAAAGAATGCCGCTTGGTATTAATACTGCTTCTGTTGCTAATAATTTATATATATACACATATATATATATATATATATATATATATATATATATAATATGCAATATCTAATGTCTATTTATATATATTACACGCACGCACACACACATACACCATTTCTCAGAAGATATCTTGAAGTAGCAGCCCTAAACTCGAAATATTGAAACATAAGGTAATATTAAAGACCATCGACTTGTATAATTTCTTATAACTTGCACTATTTTGACTTTATAATAAGTATATATACATATATATATGTGTGTGTGTGTATGTATGTGTGTGTGTGTGTGTGTGTGTGTGTGTGTGTGTGTGTGTGTGTGTGTGTGTGTGTGTGTGTGTGTGTTGTGTATATGTGTGTTTATATATATATATATATATATAATACAAATAATAAATGAGTATATGCATATATACGTACATGTATGTACATACCTACATCTACCTGTATATATAGATGCATATCTGGGTACAGGACGTTGCAAACAAAGCGTAGATAAAAAAATAATAAACGGAGTACAGAAAACACACAGGCAACATAGAGAACATTTCCTTCATCAGCTGCCACCATTCTAACACTGGGGTTTCGAAGAGTTAGAGCAAGACGCATCGTTAAAATGGCTCTTCCCACGGACCACAAATTAAATTTGTACCATGGAGGAATGTAGTGGCGGACAGAAAACAAGACAGGAAAACAAACAAGAAAGGCTATACGGCCAGACGTGAAAGAATATGTGTATATTGAACCCTGTGAAGCAACAAACTGGAAGGAAGCGGGACGAAGTATGTTCATATGCGTGCTTGGCGATAGCCAAGGAAGAAAGGAAATAGGGCTGGACACATGTGACCAGCGAGGAGTAAGGAGAAAGAGTGGTAGAGGGAGAAAAAAGAGGAGGAAGTAGAAAATAGGTGAGCAACGAGAGACAGGGAGGAAGAGAGAGATATAGTAGTAACAGAAGGAAAAACGAGAGGGGGAAAGAGAGAGATATAGTGGTAAGAGAAGGAAGAACGAGATGCTGAAAAAGATACAAAGATAGAGTCGCGTCAGGAAATATAAAGTTCAAAACTTACTTGCAGAGATGACGCGTGCGTTCGATCATGTAATACAAATAATAAATGAGTATATGCATATATATATATATATATATATATATATATATATATATATATATATATATATATGTATATATATATATATTATCAACCACATATACTTAACGTACATGCTACGTGTATTTGCTAATAAGCTACGATTTCGCGTGGTGCCCGAACAGGACCGCGATGAATCATTTCGCCAGTTCACAACTTATATTCATATAGCGTGTAAATTATATGCAGGTATAACCGAACAACGCATACGTAAGAGCTGAGCTATCTCGCCTGTCCTTGACTTTCTGGGGTTTTAACATCTGGCGCTTTAAGACAGTATTCTCCACCACGCTAAATCACAACCTACCGGCAAATATACCGTTGCTATACGTTAAGTATATGTTGTTGATAATGTTTACTACCCTAGCTCTGCTTCTATTTCATATTTGACTATATATATTATACACAAGCCAGATAAAAAGAGGGAGAGAAAAAAGATGGCGAAAAGCAGAAAAAGAAGTAATGATAGTTTCGATACAATAGGTAACGTTAAATGATAGCATAAACTTTTTCATGTTGCAAAAAGAAAAAAAAATTAATGTATATATACATACACACACGCACACTCACACGCATACATACATCTATATATTCATTTGCTTTTAGCATTTGAACAGTGAACATGCTTAGTACGTTGTCGTATACGTGATGTAGGGATGATGGACTTTTTTCTGAACTCTCAGTCGTTAATGATGGGCGCATGAATTCATTTTCTTATTTACTTTTGAGAAAACTCTGTATGAAAACACTTTTACAAAGCCACACGAAATAAATTTGATTGACAAGCAGTAGTAAACCTTGTTGAATGTTGGAGTATCCTCTAATCTATATATATATATATATATATATATATATATATATATATATACGCATGTATGTATGTATGTATGTATGTATATGTGTATGTGTGTATGTATGTATATGCAGTTAAGTGGAAAACATTTACGAAAATACTAACAAAATAGAAGAGGCTTAGAAAAGTAGAAAATAAATTACTCACACACACATACACGCACGCACACACACACACATAACACACACACACACACACATACATATATATATGTGTACATATATATATATATATATATATATATTTGCTGGTATCTTCCTTACATCATTATTGTTAACAATGGAAAAACATCTGTGGTAGTTAAGAATAACATCAAAATAATGACAAGTATAAAGGAGTAAAAAAAAAAGCCAATTGTTATACCAGGTGTTATTTTGATCATTATTAGAGACATATTGGCTGTCATTTGAGCCCGACAGTGAGAAAACTTGTCTAATCTTTTATACATACAAACACAGCTAGTGAGTCAATCTCAGACCGTCAAATGCATAATCCATGTTGCTCTCTTTATCTCACTTATTTTTCTCCGTCTTCATCATTTCTTCGTTCTCTTTATCTCTTCTTACCTTTATTTCTCTATCTCTGTCTCTCTCTCTCTCTCTCTCTCTCTCTCTCTCTTTATATGATTTTCTGTTTGCTTTCTTTCTCTTTTCCATTTTCTTGCTTCCCTCCCACTTTTTTATTTTGTTCCCCCCTGTGTCTCTTTATCATTCTCTCTTTAAATTTTTATTCCCTCTTTCTCTTTCTCTCTATACCGACTCCAAGGGGAAAAAAATTACCATTTTCTTTCTTTGCAGTTCGCATAAAATGGAGCATCCTCTGGGATTATATACTCGCCTGTCAAAGAAATCTACTATTGTTGTTACGGCGTCAGCAAAATTTTTTTTTTAACCCACACCACTTCATAAATCACTTACTAATTGTTTCGTGATCTGTATATTTCACTAAACGCATCGTCTTCTTTCTTGGATTGTTATTTGAATGCTTTAAATTAATGTGTTCGTCGTTATTGCTTGGACAGCTTAAAAGACAGATCTAAAACTGAAAGGCCATATAAAAATTTGTTTTGTTTTGTTAAAATAATATTTTAGAAAATTTCAATCTAAAGTTTGAGTATTTCATTGTAGTAAAAACAAGGGTAGTGAAAAAGGAGAAACGGTAGCATGTCCGACTAAATCTCTCACAGGATTTCGTCAGGGTTCACTCGCACCGCATGACACCTTGAGCTAGTGTCTTCTACTGCAGCCTCTGGCCGACCAAAGCCTTGTGAGTGGATTTAATAGATGGAAACTGAAAAAAGCCCATAGTATATATATATATATATATATATATATATATATATATTAGCTACTTGATAAATTCTTGTAAAAGAATTCGTCCTATTATATATATATATACACATATATATCTGTTTATGTGTGTGTGTGTGTGTGTGTGTGTGTTTGTACACCCCCCCCCCCCCCGCCCATCGCTTGACAAATGATGTTGGTGTGCTTACATCCCCGTAACCTAGCGGTTCAGAAAAGAGACCGATGGAATAAGTACTAAGGCTTACAAAGAACAAGTCCTGGGGTCGATTTATTCAACTGAAAACAATTTAAAACGGTGCTCCAGCAATAGCTGCAGTCAAATGACTGAAACAGGGAAAAGAGTAAAAGAACTATTCTCAGTACATTAGCGAAGGTGCGTGGCCTAGTGGTTAGAGTGTTGCATTCATGGTCGAAAAATCGTGTATTTAATCCCTGGACCAGGCGGTGTGTTTGTTCTTGATTAAAGCACTTCAAGTTACTGTAGTCCATTCAAAAAAAAAAAGTTACCTCTCGAGTCATGCCAACTCATAAGGGCCGGTTTCTCGGTTTCCATAGCGTATAAACTCCCCACCTGGACGTGGCGCCGGTCCGTCGCAGGGTTACTCATTTTTACCAGCTGAGTGAACTGGAGCAACATGAAATGAAGTGTTTTGCTCAAGAACACAACACATCGCCCGATTCAAGAATCTAAACCACAATCCTAAGTCCAACACCCTAACCACTAAGCCACATACCTCCACGACAGTCTATTCGGTTGTAAATGAGTAACCTTGTGACAGGCTGACGACCCGTTCAAAAGGGATGTTATGATCTTGGTCACTTATACGCCATGGAAACTGGATAACCGGACCTACGAGATCTAGGTGACGAGACAGTATTGTCTCTGTGTTTTTGTACAATAAAATACACTTTACCTTACAGCTCATTTTGGTTGACAAAATATGGACCACTGATATATTGAGGTTAATTGAATATACGATATTACTTGTTTAAAACTTGACTTTGGTTCATTCTAGAACATAATGATATTTAGCAAAGGTGACACTCTGAGGCACTTTACATTTCTCGAACGAAGTAGATCTCTGATTGGGAAGTATGTATGTTTCCCTTCAAACCCTCCCGATTTCAGAAATAATTGGGAACAGCGTATAGTTTGTGGTGAATAACTTAATGTATAATGTAGTGGTAGGGGTAACTTGATGCAAAAAGACTTGTTTGAAAGGGAAGAAGGACTCAAGTCTCATTTGACAAATATGCGCATCTTTCTAAAAACAAAAATGAAACTTATACTTCCGAGTTCTAGTGTATCGGTTCGTAACTCTGACGATTTTGTTCTTATGTAATGTATTAAAAACTAGACGGCCTGGTGGATCCTATTTTAAAAGTCATGATTTTACAAAGCAGGTAACTGATTTAGTATACATAAAGAAAGTACACTATGTGTACAGTCAAACAGAAATTTTATTGTTACAATAGTCAATGAGAGCTAGGAGGGATG
Source organism: Octopus bimaculoides (assembly GCF_046866305.1). Lineage (NCBI taxonomy): Eukaryota > Metazoa > Mollusca > Cephalopoda > Octopoda > Octopodidae > Octopus > Octopus bimaculoides. The sequence goes on from NC_142928.1 coordinate 101,900,127, forward strand.
CATAGAGAACAAAACTGAATGCAACATCTTATTTTACAGTATTTGCCTCAGTGTTGGAACTCCGTCGCTTACGACGACGAGGGTTCCAGTTGATCGGATCAACAGAACAGCCTGATCGTGAAATTAACGTGCAAGTGGCTGAGCACTCCACAGACACGTGTACCCTTAACATAGTTCTCGGGGATATTCAGCGTGACACAGTGTGACAAGGCTGACCCTTTGAATTACAGGTACAACAGAAACAGGAAGTAAGAGAAAGTTGTGGTGAAAGAGTACAGCAGGGTTCGCCACCATCCCCTGCCGGAGCCTCGTGGAGTTTTAGGTGTTTTCGCTCAATAAACACTCACAACGCCCGGTCTGGGAATCGCGACCGCGATCCTATGACCGCGAGTCCGCTGCCCTAATCACTGGGCCATTGCGCCTCCACACTTGCCTCAGTAGTTATTTATATATTTACATATGGATGGAGAGATCAGGGGTGATATTATGGCCAAATTTGTCCGTGATTCAGGTTTAATTCACGATTCTAGGCACATTTATACGGCCATAAATAATGAAAACATGCGATCGAAATTTCTATAAGAATTTTCATTAAACACAATTTTTATTTATAAGCTTCTTACATGGATTTATAGAACTTGGAAAGACGATCTTGCATTCATAATTTTCAAGTGAATGGAATTTTTCTACCACTGAGAATTGAAACTGGTCTCCGAACTCGATTCGTCTGGAGATGAAATGATAGTTTTTTGTCCAGGCATAAAACCGATTCTTGCAGCTGAAAAGAAGTATAAATAATTTGATCAATCAGCCTTAGTATATTTTTTTTACTTCTTAGTCTTGGAAGGAAGAACAATACCGAGGGCACCTTATTACCATTTTTTTTTTTCAAGATCTTCGAGGAAGAGAAGTTATCCTCTAATCGAAAACCTGATCCGAGTACTTGTAAGTGAACTTCACTAAAGGCACCCAATGGGAGTGTAGTGCTATTAAACCGGGTCACGAATTAAGTTTATCACCCAAGAGTTCAGAACACAAAGAGTCATATTAAATCGCACAAGGCATTTCGCCCATCGCTTAAACAAATCCTCCATTTTCACGCCTTCGGCTGGTACTATTTCTTCGAGTAAAGTTAATTTCAGTGTGTTTTGAACTCAAAGCACAGTGACCTGAAACATATACCGCAAGACATTATGTCCAACTCTTCATTCGCCGCTTATAATGTTATACTATCGTATTACTGATAGTGGTTTGATCAACCCAAAATGGACGAACAGTAGAATCAACTTGAGTCAGGTTCGAACTCAGAACTCAAATAATGGTTTCAAAAAAGGGAAGTGGGCTAAGTCAATTTCAGCTGGTACTTATTTTATCGATCCCGAAAGGATGAAAAGCAAAGTCGAACTCGGCTGAATTTCAACCCAGAACGTAAAGCGCCGGAAGCATTTTGTCCGACTCATTAACGATTCTAAGATATTTAGATCTATAAAACAATTGTTTCTAAGCATAGGAACGGAACCACGCATTTAGAGGTAGTCTTAGCTGATATATCAATTAATCTCAATACTTGACTGGCACCTTATTTTATCGATCTCAGAAGAATGAAATGTAAAGGTAACCTCGAGGGGATCTGAACTCAGCACGTTAAGATCCGAAACACCAACCGCAAGCAGTGAGATATTTTGTCTGACGCTCGAACAATTCTGCTGTCTGGCGTCACAGTAACATTACTAACAAATGTAAGCAACGCTGAAACTGAAATGTGAGATAGTGTGTATCTCAGAAATGGAAAAAAAGAAAAAAAAAAAGCTACGAAAATTAAGATAGAAGAGTTATGAAGAAAAGTAAGATATATTTATCTTTTACTAATATTTTTTATCCGTTTTTCTTTCTGTGGTAGGTAGAATTGAAGCAGCTTTTTAATTTTCCTATGACTTTTTTATTCTTTCTTTTGCGATTTATTTCCTATTTTTCTATATTTTTCTTTTTCTCTGGTTTTTTTTTTTTTTTGGACAAGGGATATAATTTGACCAAACAACTTAATCTGCTACCATTTAAGCGCAGATGCTACAGCTACACTGGAGAAGTACCTGCTGGCGTAGAAATAAAGCATAAGATAAATAAGACGAATGAGAGAGGATGAGAGAAATAAGGCGAAGAGATAAAATAAATAAACAGTGGAACGTATGAAAACGTTGATTTTCTAATTTCATTTTGGGAGACCATCATCAATCTGCACTTGTATATGATGGTGCCAATGTTCAACATCCACAATTCAAGAAACAATTAAGACTTGGAAGGGTTTGGCAGCGTTCCTGAATATATTTATTTAATAGCGATCCCGTTTCGCAATTAATTTGTACAAAATATACAATAGTAAGAGCTGGATGTGTTAGTATACACGTGTTTGTATGTGTGTATATATGAATATGTGTATGTGTATGTGTGTGAATATGTGTATGTGTGTGAATATGTGTATGTGTGTGTGTACACGCACAAAATTATATGAGTGCGTGTGTGCGTGAACGGCTCTCAAAACGGCTTTCCTACGACTACCTTGAACCTGGGAAGAGTTGGCATGATCGAAATCGGTATGGTTCTAATTGGTATGATTAGAAGCATTCGATTAAGAAGTGATGTAATATGCTAGGAGAGAAGACAGGTTTAGAATACTGTACCAAAACATACCTTAGATAGAAGCACCATTCCAAACCTGAGGAGCAACATTTATGGGTATGTTATTCATCTTTTATAAATCGCATGCAATATGCATACTCTTTTAATCTTTTACTTGTTTCAATCATTTGACTGTGACCATGCTGGAGCACCGCCTTTAGTCGAGCAAATCGACCCCGGGACTTATTCTTTGTAAGCCTAGTACTTATTCTATCGGCCTCTTTTGCCGAACCGCTAAGTGACGGGGACATAAGCACAGCAGCATCGGTTGTCAAGCAATGCTAGGGGGACAAACACAGACACACAAACACACACACACATATATATATACATATATACGACGGGCTTCTTTCAGTTTCCGTCTACCAAATCCACTCACAAGGCTTTAGTCGGGCCGAGGCATATATATGCTTATATATTACAGAAACAAACTCTTATCAAACACATTCTTCCACTTTCGCAATATACTGTTTCTTATTTCTTTATTGCCCACAAGGGGGCTAAACATAGAGGGGACAAACAAGGACAAAGGGATTAAGCCGATTACATCGACCCCAGTGCGTAACTGGTACTTAATTTATAGACCCCGAAAGGATGAAAGGTAAAGTCGACCTCGGCATAATTTGAACTCAGAACGTAGCGGCAGACGAAATACCGCTAAGCATTTCGCCCGGCGTGCTAACGTTTCTGCCAGCTCGCCGCCTTATATACTGTTTCTGCTGTGCGCAATAATGTGCATGAACCGAAATTTAGACTTTGAAGATATCTTCGTCAGAATGTATTTCCAATGACAGATCAGACCGTTCTAGTGGAGTTACTCAGTTTTGTCTGTAATGATTGCCCTTGACTTTCTTAAACTGTATCGGCTGGTCTTAAGTGTCATTGTTGTATGACAGTGAGTTGCTTCACCGAATGTTGAATGATGAGGCGGTTATCATTTGACAAAGTGAAGCCACACATACACACCAACACAACTATTAATGTCTGATTTTATGGGAAGTTATCTGTTGTCTTTTACTTGTTTCAATCATTAGACTGCGGTCATGCTGGGGCACCGCCTTGACCTAGTAATTTTTTAAAGCTTGGTACTTATTCTATCGGACACTTTTACCGAACCGCTAAGTTACATGGACGTAAACACACCAACACCGATTGTCAAGCGGTAGCGGAGAACAAACATATACACATACGCGCGCGCACACACACACACACACACACACACACACACACACACACACACACACAACGGGTTTCATTCAGTTTTTGTCTACCAAATCCTCTCACAATGCTTTGGCCGACCCGAGGCTATAATAGAAGATACTTGCCCAAGGTGCCGCTCACTAGGAATCATGTGGTTGGGAAGCAAGCTTCTTTATTTCATCAAATTAGCCATAAAGGTTTTACATAGATGGAAGCAAATGCGGGCTGGACAACAACACAAATGAAATGAATGATGAGTAAAATAATGATATTGATGAGGGAAGCAGACAACGCCCACCGATCGCTGCTTCCTGGAAACATTGTTTTTTTTTCTTTTCTCTTTTATAAAAACAAACTGAGGTTATAAACCTCTTACTATAACTCAATGGGACACAAGGTCCTTTCAAATGAGGCACTAAGCTTCTTACAGTTTTCACAAATGGACTCCACGTCCTTACAAAATGAGGCACTAAGCCTCTTACCTTTTTTTACAACTCGAGGCATTAAAGCCTCTTACTTCCATTTCTGTAATTTGTATGTGGAAAAGAAATTTTCCTAAAAATGAAGACCAGCTTTCAGTGCTTGCAACACGCTAAACTCTACTAAAGCCCCCTGTTCGACGTTCTTGGCATTTTATTCTGTCTTCGATTCATTGTGGCTAGTAGAATCGTTAGTACGCAGAATAAGAAGCTTAGTGCCATATCGGCCGTCTTTACATTCTGAGTTCAAATTCCACCGAGCTTGACTTTGCCTTTCATCCTTTCGGGATCGATGAAATAAATACCAGTCGAGCAGTGGAGACGATATAATCGACTAGCCCAGGGGTTTTCAAACTTTTTGACTTGTGGACCCCTTTATATTTCAGGCTTTACCTTAGGGACCCCCTTATAAACGCTTATGAAATTTATACATAAATATTTGCTTAAAATAACATATATTTTTACATTTATTTATTTAACAGTACTTAACAAATAGGTTTATTGTCAATTAAAAGATTTCGATTAAAAAACATATATAAAATCAAATTGCCCACAAAAAGTATTTGCTGTCCACGGACCCCCTGTCTTGTCTTTGCGGACCCCTTGTGGTCCGCGGACCACAGTTTGAAAACCCCTGGACTAGCCCACTCCTACAAAATTTCAAACCTTCAGCTGACAGAATCATTAGGATGCCGGGCAATATGCCGCTAAGCATTTATGTTTTAAGTTCAAATTCCACCGAGGTCGATTTCGCCGTTCATCATTTCAGGGTCGATAAGATAAGCACCAGTCGAGCAGTGAGGTCAATGTAATTGACTTGTTCCCTCCCACCGAATTTCAGGATTATTATTATTATTAAGGCGGCGAGTTGGCGGAATGTTTAACTCGCCGGGTGAAATGCTTAACAGTATTTCGTTTATCGCTACGTTCTGAGTTCAAATTCCACCAAGGTCGACTTTGCCTTTCATCCTTTCGGGGTCGATAAAACAAGTGCCACTTGAACACTGGAATCGATGTGGCAAAATTTGAAACCATTGTTATTATTATTATTATTGTTGTTGTTGTTGTTGTTGTTGTTGTTGTTGTTATTGAGTGAGAGAGCAGCGCATGCCAGCAAAGTGACACTGGGGTATAAGTATGCGAAGCCCAATATATACATCATGACTACGCGTCTGAAAAGGGTATACCGAGCACATGCATCACAGCCATATGTGCGCGATATGATGATTTACAGCACGTGACTGCAGGTGGGACCCAGTTAGAATTTTCTTCAAGATGAGTAGCCCATCCCACTCAAAAGCTCCCTGAATAAGGGTTGTTCAATGATTTTGAACGGATCATCCATGTTTCCAGAGGTGAATTATTCAAACCACAAAGAATTCCTCTCAACACATGGCTATGATGTTTCCCCATTATTTCTGCTCGTACTCAGAGATGCACATATAGTCAGCACCAAGGGACATACTCAACTGGTTATGGTCAAACAACTAACAAACAAATCTGTGGTACTGAGCAGAATATTTACTGTAGCCTCTCTGTTATGCCAGGACAAAACGTGTACATGATAACACTTCCAATCAGTTAAGATCAGAAGCCATGAGAGCTAGTGCCTGGTATTGCATCAGCGCATTTATTATTATTATTATTATTATTATTATTATTATTATTATTATTATTATTATTATAAATTGCTTCTGTGGAAGTTGTTGTTGTTGTTGCTGTTGTTAAATAACCCTTACACCTGCTCAAGTCTAAAGCGCTGAATGATGTAAAGCGCATTACTTGATTGCATGCAGCACATTTCTTTTCTTCTCCATCACCTCATTACAAACAATAGTTAACTTTAATGTAAACTTTATTTACTGAATTTCATCACTTACTGTCATTGTCTAACGGTTAAGGAAAAACTCTGAAGAAACGGGAGAATGATGGAGGAACGGTGAAAGAAATGGTAGGGGACAAAAATATATCTGAGTAGGTAATGAGAAAGAAAGAAAGAGAGAGAGAAGGAGAGAGAGAAAGAAGGAAGGAAGGAAGGAAAGACAATAAACGATAGAACGGATGAGAGATTAGGGAGCTTAAGAAATAAAAGAGAATAATGAAAAAGAGAGAAACATGGAAGAATTAAATAGGTATGCTGAAGCATGTCTGTAAGTCGACTTTGCTCTTCATTCTTTCGTGTTCGATAAAATAAGTACCATTTGAGTACTGGCGTCGACGTAATCAACTGACCCCCTTCCCCGAATTTGCTGGCCTTGCGCCCAAATTTGAAATTAATATTCAAATCGTGTGCTGGTTTGTATATACAAACACTCGCATACGTTTACTCAATGTATACATATTAGGCAAGCAGCGAAATACATGTCATGTATATAAACGAATTAGTAATCTAAACGGCGTGGAATATCTCAAACAAGTAGTATTTATTATTTTTTTTTTTTAATTGTGATATTAATAGTTTGTTTTAGTTTATTTCATTGTTTCAATTGTTAATATCGTGTTATCGTTAACATATACGAAATTATATTACTGTGATATTGTTTAATATATCTCACGAACGGTAACAGTGACTGAAACGCTCTTAACGTCTAACACTAAATTTTCATTTGGGTGTTGGCTTTTTCAGATCATACTTGCCACCTCTATATCACAGCTGGATAAACGTTGCCACCATATCGAAACATCGCAATGGCAGCTTCGTCCCATGAAAACAGCAAATTGACATAATAGAACGCGTATTACTGTAGACAAGGCAAGCCAGTGAGAGAACTGCTGTGTGGTCGTTCGACCTACTAAATATAGCAATTAAATCTCCCTCAAATTATATCCTGCCGTCCTAAAATGGGATGGATACTTTTGATAATGTAGAGATGGATTGATCGCAGCTTGAATGCCTTCGATCGTAGACTTACCTAAGAATCCAACAATTCAGCTGCCCAGTCAGCGGGTTTCTGCGTCTGCAATACATTTAGTTATTCTAAAAATCAGTTAAGGGAAATATATAGTTTAGTCCTCAGATCATTCATAGCTGAACAGACTTAAGGTTATAGGTGTTTCATCTATCACTATTTCGACTTTCTTTTTAAGACGGCAATCTGAGGGAAATTCCTCTTCTGTTTTTAGATGTTAGACGACAATATAAAAGCTCCCTAGTTGGCACGTAAAAAAAACAGTACATTAGAACAAATCACATCACCTCTCTCTCTCTCTCTCTCTCTCTCTCTCTCTCTCTCTCTCTCTCTCTCTCTCTCTCTCTCTCTCTCTCTCTCTCTTACTAAGTGTTCTCTGAATTCTTTGTCTCATATTTTTCCCATTTCAAAAAAAAAAAAAATTATTCCTACACACTCTTTAGTCAGATTCTTCCTGTTTGCCAACTAATTTTTCAGTCAAATAAATAATTCAATCCATTACTTAGTTCTGGAGATACAGTAAACAGAAAAGATGAAGAAAAGAACGCTATCGTCTAAATAAATACAATAATGTCAGCCGATACTCTGGCACTTTGAGTCGTCTGCTCTCTAATGGCGGTGAAGTGTCAAATCTGAGACCTTAATCCCTTCTTAATCGACCGCAGAATATATTTATCAGCTCATACATTTGAAGAATTGTTTCTGGTCTTGTTTCGTTCGTCGTTTCCTCTCTCGTATTTTAACACTGATACTTCTTCATTTAATGCCATAACTTTTATGAATACTGTTGTTGTTTTCGTTCTTTGCTTATGGTAACTTTACTTTTAATTGTTGTGGTTCTATGACTGTTTTTTTGTAATGTCTTTTTTTTTAATGCTAGAACATTCGTTATAATTGTTAGCTGTTGTTTCTGTAGTTCTACCCATCTTTGATCTTTAATTTTTGATTATTTTTTAGTTTCTGACACGCGTGTTCCATACGCTAACATACGGACATGCAAATATATTGGATAGCTACAAACGACAGATGGATGTTTCTATGTGTATGTATGTATGTATGCATGCATGTATGTGCGTCTGTGTATCTGTGTGTGTCTGTGTGTATGCATATATGTATGTATGTATTTATTTATATACAGTAATCCCTCGACTATTGCGGGTGTTACGTTCCAAAAACACCCGCGATAGGTGAAAATCTGCGACGTAGAAACAGTACTTTATTTTTTTAATATTATTTTTATAATTTGTATATATATTTTTATCGTAAATGCGAAACAACAACACGGAGGAATCGACATAAGTTTAAATAATAAACCGCGATAGGTGAACCGCGATAGGTGAACCGCGATAGGTGAACCATGATAGGTGAACCGCGATATGGCGAGTGATTACCGTATATATTAACTTAAATTGTTTTTTTATAATTGACAAAAGAACAAACGTTAATATATATTTATATGTATATGTATATATATATTTATACGTGTGTATGTATGTAATGCTTATGAATGTGTGTAGGTGTGTATTTTTGTGTGTACGCGTATATATATGTATGTATATACACACACACACACACATACACAGTGCCTGTGTGGTAAGAAGCTTGCTTCCCAACCACATGGTCCCAGGTTCACTCCCACTGCATAATACCTTGGGCAAGTGTCTTCTCGGACCGAGATATTGCATAAGTTTTATTCCCGGGTTTATTCAGTAAGGAAAATAAGAATAATTAATGATGGACTACCGCCATTTTTCGCATATTGCTTTGATAACACTAAACTAAACAACGTCGTTTTGTGTTGAAGAACCGTTTACAGTTTGTGGAATGTGTGCCATTGTTTACACTTAGCGTTTACTTAAGAGCATTTCAATTGCTATAGATTTGTCATTCGACAAATTTGCAAATAGAGTATATGTTACATTAGAGTCGTCACTCCTTCACTAGAAATTAAAGCAATGTAAATGAGACGGTTATATTCTGTAATTCTCGAATTTCCGAGTTCAGTGAATTCGATCAAAAAGACTGCAACATGCATTCATATGCAGCACATACATACATACACATGCATAGATATATATGTACAAATGCATTCATACACAAGGGTCATCATATCTTCAGCAGATAGCAGGACAATAAATACCGAATGCCCAACTATTTGTAACTAAATTGCAAAATTAAGATATTAAAATTTTAAACTCATTTATCTATGTACGTAAGTACGGATGCATAGGTATCGCCACATACATACATACATACATACATACACACATACATACACACATGCATACATACATATACACACTCAAACATTATACACACACACATACATACAGAGAGATAGATAGATAGATAGATAGATAGATACAAACATACATACATACATGCATACATACACACACACACATACATACATACATACATACATACACACAGGCATACATACATACATATATACACACATACACACATACATACATACATACATACATACACACATACACACACATACATATATACATACATACATACATACATGCATACATACATGCAAACATACATACATACATACACACACACATACATACATACATACACACATACACACATACACACACACATACATACATACATACATACATGCATACATACATACATACATACATACATGCATACATACATGCAAACATACATACATACATACATGCATACATACATGCAAACATACATACATACATACACACATACACACATACACACACACATACATACATACATACATACATGCATACATACATACATACATACATACATGCAAACATACATACATACATACATACATACATACATACATACATACATACATACATACATACATACATACATACATACATATATACATATGCGCAGGTGTGTGTAACTGTTTTTGATTGGGTGTTCACTTACCTGATCTAATGTTTTGTTGCTTTTTTTCTGATGTATTTTTTTTTTTTTTTTCCTTATTTCAATATCGTCCATCAATAAAAATCGCATTTGAAAAGGGATATAATCTCTGGATGAAATGAAATACCGGTGGTTATGTTGAGAAGGTAGCGGCAAGAGGAATACCATGATTAGCTCTGAGCAGATATAAACTTCTCTCAATTAAATTTCTACTGTCCTCATGATATGAGTTGAGGTGAAACGATACTGGATACTTACAGGCTACCGATTTAGGCCATTTTGCAATCTTGCAGTGTTTTTAAGACATCTTATGGAGTGACTGAAACTGCTACTATGTGAACCAGTCTGTATAAACGACTCGGTCTGCTTTGTTGTTATTTGATTACTTGTTCGATTTGAATCCTTTTTCGATATCATTTGTTATGGTGCCATACTAACAGTCCAAACTATAGCTATGACTAGGTGGGTGTATTGACACTACCCAATGTGATATTCTTGAAGAAGGCAACACTATTAGACCAAATTTTTTCACAGATGAAGAGCTCAAATTTGGGTGGCTTAGTCCCAGGTCAACACTGAGAGGACAAACCTATGATCAAAGACATTCCAGTCATGACCATCACATCTGATGTGACTTTTCTTTTTCTAAGTCGACAGGGTGTGGTATCAGGGAGATTTAGCTGTTGTTTTATATGATCCACTGACCATGTAGTGGCTCCCTTACTGGATGGTGAAATTTTAAGGTTTATATTTTACCTTTTATCTTCTACTTGTTTCAATCACTGGACTGCGGCCTTGCTGGAGCAATACCTTGAAGGATTTAGTTGAATGAATTGACCCCAGTACTTTTTATTTTTAAGCCTGGTACTTATTCTATCATTCTCTTCTTCACCGAACCACTAAGTTACGGGACATGAAGAAACCAACACCAGTTGTCAAGCGGTGGTGTAATACAGACACAAACACAAAGGCATATATATATTCGACAGACTTCTTTCAGTTTCCTTCTACCAGATCCATTCGCAAGGCTCTTGTCGGCTTGGAGCTAACGTAGAAGACATGCCCTAGGAGTCATGCAGTGGGACTGAATCTGAAATCATGTGATTGGCAAGCAAGCAAGCTTCTTACCACATAGATATGCCTGCACCAGAAGACAAAATTATATTGCTGTGACACTGTTTTTGTTTTCTTTTTAAAGAAAAAGCAGGGACAGAAAGAGAGACGAGGGGTAGATTAGAGGGATGTGATATGCTTACAAACGGGAATGAAAATGGTGGTTTATTTTCACTCAGACTCCATATATTTTCATTATCAATGTATGAAATAAAATATCACACGATACATGCTAATATTTAGAATTGAATTAAGACGGATAGCTAGCAGAATCTTTAGCATGCCGTACTAGCAGAATCATTAGCATTAGATACTTAGATAGGTTTAGGCCTCATTGGTCCAGACCATAGCTAACTTAATAGCACCACATGGAAAAGACATTTAGTAATGTAATTTTGTATATTTATTTTTAGGCACCATTGCCCATTCGATTAAAGAGTTGTTGTTTGCAGCAGCATATCCGGGTGTTGGTGGTTTATCTGGAATTTGCTGGAGATATTCATTCAGGAACTTTTTGAAGGTTATGAAATCTTTTTCCTCCTTTATATGTTTTGGAATGGAGTTAAAAAGAGCAGGTCCAGTTGAGGAGAAGTAATTCTGTCTTAGTGTTGTGATGTGCTGAGAGCACGACTTCTGTAGAGGACGCATGGCACGGGGACCAAGCCTTGGGTGGATTTTAAAATGATACCGATATCGTTGGGCAATACTGTCGGAACAATTTCCACATCATACAAATAATAAAGCGCTCTCGGCAGCGCTGGAAAGAATACAGTTTGAGATTCACGAGTCGATCCCAGTAATTAAGACCAAACATGACATCAATCTTTTTGTAATTGATCACTGGGGTGCTTCAAGCTTTTTAATATTCTGGCTCGTGTAGGGAGACCATAGTGGACAACAGTATTCAAGGTGAGGGCAGGCGAAGGTAGAAAAAAGAAGGATAATGGTTGGAGCATCTCTAGACTGGAAAGTCCTGAGGATCCAGGATGATGCCCTGCGGGCCATGTCGACTTTCTTGTTTATGGGGACATTCCAACTTAAGTTATCGTTGACAGTCACACCGAGGTCCCTAGCGGTGCTTGATGCTGTGAGGTGTTCGCTTAAAGGAAAAATAAAAATAGTAAATAATAACAGTAAATATAGGTAATGAATATAGACAATAATACCAAATAAGGATAGAAATAAAGAAAATATTCAAAATATTAACTTCCGTGGTGTATTGAACGGTAGTAGACAATGATACTCGTATATGTTACAATGTTGAAATAAAGTGAAATATTGTGTGTGTTTGTTAATAGGAATATTGTGTACTTACGACTAATTATCATTATCGTTATAGTACTATATCTTTCATAATACGTACTCACAGTACAAAAACATAGCTTTCACTGGAATTAAAGCTTTGTCGTCTTTGAGAAGGAAAAATTTTCAGTTTAGTCTTGTCTGTCATAACGTTCTGAGTTCCAATTTCGCCGAGGTCTACTTTGCCTTTCATCTATTCGTGGGTTGAGAGAACAAGTACTTGGGGTCGATATAATCAAATTACCCCTCTCCTAATCCTAGGGTCAGTGTAATCGACTTACCCCTCTCCTAAAACTTATGGCCTTGTACCAAAATTTAAAACCAATGTTTTGAATAAGACTGAGGGCTGGGTTAACGTTAAAATTGCCCTGTCACGAGTATTTCCTCGTATTCCACACTTTACCCAATATAGAATACCAATCGAATATTGATGTCGCTTTTATCATTCCCAAAATATGTCACCGTGTGTCGAAGTTAGAAATCGGTATTTGATACATTTCTTATAACAAAACAACATCAACGTAATTCATAAAGGACATGCCTTTTGCACGTGGAAAACCTTACCATTGTTCTGTCACTATACGTATAGACTCATATTATATTTGCCTACGTATCTGTATAATATGTAAATATATGAGTGCTTGTTAGTGGAAGGATATACATATACATACATACATACATACATACATACATATATATATATATATATATATGTGTGTGTGTGTGTGTGTGTGTGTGTGTGTGTGTGTGTGTGTGTGTGTGTGTGTGTGTGTGTGTGTGTGTATATATATATATATATATTTGTTTTGCAAGATTTTTAATGTGAAATCGTGTGTTGAAACAGATGTTGTTGTACTTGGGGATGGTCATATTGCCAGTTTAGCCAATAAAAACACACGCACTGTATATTTGGTGTTAATTTGCTTCAGCTTTATATTACATTAATCTTAATCTTATTTCGACCAGAGTTCTTTCGTCACACTTCTGTGACCTCATCAGTGGTCCTTTGTTTCCTTCTTTCTTATGTGCGTCTCACCTTGCTAACTATCAGCCATTTTGTATTTTGTATTCCTATTGTATGTGTCTACGCATGCGTGTCCTTCAATGTGTCTGTGTCTTTTATAAGTGCATGTGTGTATGGGGAGTGTCTGTATCACCTATATTCTCTGTTAATACGTGTTCGTTTGTATTTGTTTTTATTTATTTATTTGTTCATGTGTGTGTGTGTGTTTTTGTTTTTTTGTTTTTTTTTGTGTTTAATTAAATTTTGTTAACGTATGTAGTATTTAATTCCATTTGTTTATCTATGTATTGTATTATACTTTGTTCATATTATTATTGGTTTATGGGTAACATGTTGTCACATGCTGTGGTTTGTGGTTTGTTAGTGGTGTGTGTTAGTGTTCCATTCTAGTTTCCTATTCAGGCTAGGTTTCTCTTCTATTATGCGTGTAGCTTCAGTAATTTGTCTCAGTGCTGCATCACTGCTATGTGTAGATAAGATTTTAATTTCTATGTTGTTGATTGAGTCTCTATGTTCTTGCTCAGCGTGCTGGTACAGAACTGATGAGTTCTTCCCTTCCTTAAGTTCCCTCCAATGTTCGTTTGCCCGCTCCCCTATGCTCCTTGCTGTTTCGCCTACATATGTCATTGTCTTATTTCTGCATCGTCCCTCTGTACATCTTATACTATAGACCACATTTCTGGTTTTGCAGTTCGTTTGTGGGCTAAATCTACATACGATACAGTTCCTATCAGTGCAGGGGGTTCTACTGAAAGGGTATGTTCTACTGATAAGGGATTTAATAGGGTTGCCTGGCCTTTCAACAACCTTAATTCTTAGCTTAAGTTTGTCTAGGGCCCTTCTAAAGCGGTACGCCAGTTCGCCTCTAGGGGTGGTGTCGACGAACATGACGCTCTGGTACTTGTGGCTATCGTACCATGAGCTTGCCTTCCCCATTTTCTTCTTAGTCCTTTCTATGGTGTTCCATGATTTGCTCCTATAGAGTGGGCAAATCCCATTCCTATCGTTGCGTTTGATTGTTTCAAACTTCTTCATAGCTCCTTTGTATACCCTGATCCTTTCTTTATGGCTGCCATCAATATGTTGAATTTGGCATTGTCCGCAATAGCCGAGTTCCGGTGGATCAGGTATTTGGAGGCCATAGGTTTTGTATAGTGTGAATGGAGGATTCTGGTTTTATTGTTCTTAGTTTCTACAGAATTAAAGAGACATATACAACATTTCGTCCACCGCATGCAGTTCTCAGGTTACAGCCATAAAGAAAGGGTCAGGGTATACAAAGGAGCTATGAAGAAGTTTGAAACAATCAAACGCAACGATAGGAATGGGATTTGCCCACTCTATAGGAGCAAATCATGAAACACCATAGAAAGGACTAAGAAGGAAATAGGGAAGGAAAGCTCATGGTACGATAGCCACAAGTACCAGAGCGTCATGTTCGTCGACAGCACCTCTAGAGGCGAACTGGCGTACCGCTTTAGAAGGGCCCTAGACAAACTTAAGCTAAGAATTAAGGTAAAGTAAAGTAAACCGATTACCATCGGTTTTCACTATCGGTTTGATCAACTGTTTAATCAACTGAGAATTTCAGAAATGCGTAACCATAAACTAACTGAATTCTTCGTGCAAAATCAGCGTGACAATGTGTGACAAGTCTTCCCTTTTGTATTAATTATAAGTATAGTCCATCCGGCCGGTTTCCTTTCAGTTTTTTCTCTACCTAATTCACTCCCAAAAACGTAGGTCAATACAAGGCTATCGCAAAAGACACTTGATCAAGATGCCGCGCTGTGAGATCGAACCTAGGACCTCATAATCTCGAAATCAACATTTTGACCATTCTTCTAAGCTTATGTTCACATAGAACCACGTATATAATCCTTTCTACTATAGGCACAAGGCCTGAAATTTGGTGGGAGGGGAATAGTCGATTACATCGACCCCGGTGTTTCACTGGTACTTAATTTATCGACTCCGAAAGGATGAAGGGTAAAGTCGACCTCAGCAGAATTTGAACTCAGAACGTAGCAGCAGACGAAATACCGCTAAACATTTCACCCGGCGTACTAACGATTCTGCCAGCTCGCCACCTTAAAGCACGTATATAATACACACGTTCGCGTGTGTTTGTGCATTATCATATACGTATATACATACATACATACATACATACATACATACATACATACATACATACATACACGTATACATACAGACGTGGGGGGGGGGGGGTGCACACACAATTAACCGATACAATAGATTAGGGACTTGCAGGGCGTTATCGATAACAACCTGGTCGGCAGCACCTGGTACCAGTGAAATTGTCACCCTAGAATTTCATCGTTAACTGCACTGACTGCCGTGACATTATCTATAATGCAATCTTCTCTATCGTTCCTCTTTTAGCAATCACCATTTCCATCTGCATGATTTATTGACATTATTATTGTCGTCCTTTTTCGTCTTGTTATCGTAGTATTTGTCTTTGGTTTATTTGCAGAGGTTTAGAGGACCTTTATTTATTTATTTATTGATGTATTTATTTATTTTATTTTTGAATTATCTATCACCTTAAATCTTACTGTGTTCAATGTCGCTTTTCTTACATGCGGTTTCAATAAAATGCGTTCCAGTCAAGTACTTGGGTCGATAAAACGACTTTTAGCTTTCTAAAAATGTGTGATTTTGTACTTAAGTTAGAAATATTGGAAAATAGTGGTTAGTAGAAGCAATAGAATAACATGTAAAATAAAAAAAAAAGCTTTGTGCCGCTGAATTACTTCTGTTTATTCTCTAGGATCAAACCTTACCCCGTTTTACCTTTTTTGTTTTTACTAGTTCTTATAATCTCAGCTCAAACTCCGTTAAGACAGGATTTGAATTTCATGTTTCCGATATTGATAAAATAGTGTATCAGTCATATCTGAAACGATATAATCCATTAAATCTGATGCGAGGAAAAGTATACTTCAGATTCACCATTCCAGTTAAACGTTTCAATGGCAAACGCAGTGCGCACCGGTCCAAACCATAAGAAAAAGCAAACGATAAAGCAATTGTTGTTTCAAGATGTCATTATCACTTGTCTCACCTCACTAGAGTTACACCAATAGCCGTGCAAAATATGAGAGGTTTTTCTGTCGCATCCTACATTTTCTTACAAAATCTGTGACCTTGTATTTATGTTAGAAATCAGCTGGCAGAATCGTCAGCACATCGGGCAAAATGCTTAGCAGCATTTCGACAGTCTTAATGTTTTCAGTTCAAACCCTGCCGAGGTCGACTTTATCTTTCATCCTTTCGGGGTCAATAAAATAAGTACTAATTGAGCACTGGGGTCGGTATAATCGACTTATCATCTCCATAAACTTGCAGGTTTTGTGCCAAAATTTGTAACCAAAATCCGTTTTCAATGTAGCGAGCTAGGAGAATCGTTATCGTACTGAGCGAAATGCTTAGCGGAATTTCATCCGTCTTTACGTTCTGACTTCAAATTCCGTCGAGGTTGACTTTGCCTTTCATCCCTTTCAGGGTCGATAAAATAAGTACCAGTTGAACACTGAGGTCAATGTAATCGACTAGTCCCCTTCCCCAAAATTGCTGGCTTTGTTCCAAAATTTGAAACCTTTTATTATTATTATTATTATTATTATTATTATTATTATTATTATTATTATTATTCAGTAGTTTTATTTTTATAACGTGCTTTCACTTCACTACCGAGCGCAGCTCTGTGTGCCTTGGGTATGTGCTGTGGTTTGCTGTGATGCTCTTATGGTTACTGTATTGAAAGTGTTTTGCGTAGGATGTATGCAGTTATTATTATTATTATTATTATTATTATTATTATTATTATTATTATTATTATTATTATTATTATTATTAACAACAGCAAGAACAGATGGTGCAATGGAATATAATATATATACACATTGTGGATACACGAGTGCATGCACACATATTGACACTTGTAAATGTTTACAATGAAAGGCGTAAACACCAATTCACACTTATTTAAGTATTGAAGCTGCACATATCCTATATCAGCCAGCAAAGGACTAAACAACAAGCAGACTGTTACACCGCATGCTTGATATATTTAGTCACGCATGCATTCGGTACGCCTACAGTTGACACCACTTGACGCTGTCAATGAGGGCCCCTCAACGTGATTGCTCGATCCGCTAGAAATACCAACCAAATCTTTCTCAAATTACACCCTATCTTCTCAAAAATGGAAAAGCCACATTATACTAACTAATATACTGTCTGAAAACAAAAACCGAGATGGTCGTGGCTGGAATGACTTTCAGCATTTTTGCGTGATTCATTTAGAGTGGAACTGACTTGTTACTAATCCAGTGTTTCTCATTATAGGACTAGATCCTCCCGAGGGAGGGTCTATGCCCATAGCCCCTCATGAGAAATACTTATATAAATTCGATTTTCGGTTTAGCCTTTTCCTTTCATTTACATCTCATACCTGCAATTTTGAACCGCATTTAACTGCCCAGAAATGAATTATCTCCCTTGTATTGACTTGACCATTACACACTGTTGCAAACGGAACATTTGGTAGTAACTAATCGTCTTAAGGTCACATTTTTAAAGTGATAAATATCTACATCAGCTATAGATGCTTGGCACTTTCCATGTTGATTAGCTTAAACTTTCCGCTCCACTTTTCAATCCGCACAATTGAGGAGGTGGACTGTAAGATCGAAAAGGTAATTGTACGCCATGTTTAATAACCTTAACTTTTAACACTTTAAATTTTACAATATCATGGCGAAGAAAGAAGAATTAGATGGATGCCTACTATATTTTGCCTTCTCGGTAATAAAGAAGAGGAAGTGCCAAAAGAATTGTGGTTGGGATAGGGATTCGATTTCTATCAGATTGGCCGATCACGTAGAGGCACACTCGTTGTCTCGTAAGAATGACGTAGCGAATGATGTTCTAGTTAATGATGTTGTTACTTAGCCCCTGGTCAGTCCTGATTGAGCAGACCTAAGATCAAAGACAGTCAGAACATAGGTATCGACCTTATTTTATTATTTTTTTAAATATATTTATTTAGGGTTTTAGAGTTATATCTACTATTTCTAGCAGCTCGAATGACCACATAGAGAGTGCTAGTGGTGGTGGTGGTGGTAGTGGTGGTGGGAGTGGTGGTGGTGGTGGGAGGTGCTTTGACGGGTGCACCAGCTTGATAACTTAGGTATATCCGGCTCATACACTATCTGCAAATCAGTTTACCGTCTGAGAATACGGAAAGCTGTCACAGATAGGATCTCTCAACAACATACACACCCAGGTCTAACACACAAATACAAACACATACAGTAACACATACGCACACATATATGTATACACACACTCACACACACATAAATTCAAGTTTTCAAGATCTAAATCAGGCAGTATTCTACACTTGCATCAATGATCACTGCACCTTTCTGATAGCTGCATTGATATAGAATAGTTGATGCATACATGAAGGTAAATACATACATACATACATACATGTCTGTATCTATGTATGCATATATGTGTGCATGATGTAGGCATGAATGTTATGTATGTATGTGCGTGTGGGTGCGTGGGTGCGGGTGCGTGTGTGTGTGTGTGTGTGTGTGTGTGTGTGTGTGTGTGTGTGTGTGTGTGTGTGTGTGTGTGTGTGTGTGCACGTGAACTTGTGAGTGCTACTGATGGCGTATAAACCAGTACAACCTGTTGCATGGTCCGGTCGTTGGTGACTAACCAGCACTCCCACCCAGCTTGCCTGGTGAGGAGGGTAGTGCAAAAACTTAGCAAGACAAGACCAAAACCTAACAAAGGGATGTATGAATCCCGGGTATGGTCAACGACTATCTAGCACAACGACGCACAAAAGGGTACGTACAACAGCGAAACCGCCAAACTCGAGCTTTAGTGTTCACCACAAACATAAATATCAGTTTGGTTGTTGTTGTTGTTGGCACTCCGTCGCTTACGACGACGAGGGTTCCAGTTGATCCTCTCAACGGAACAGCCTGCTGGTGAAATTAACGTGCAAGTGGCTGAGCATTCCACAGACACGTGTACCCTTAACGTAGTTCTCGGGGATATTCAGCGTGACACAGTGTGACAAGGCTGACCCTTTGAATTACAGGCACAACAGAAACAGGAAGTAAGAGTGAGAGAAAGTTGTGGTGAAAGAGTACAGCAGGGTTCGCCACCATCCCCTGCCGGAGCCTCGTGGAGCTTTAGGTGTTTTCGCTCAATAAACACTCACAACGCCCGGTCTGGGAATCGAAACCGCGATCCTATGACCGCGAGTCCGCTGCCCTAACCACTGGGCCATTGCGCCTCCTATCAGTTTGGTATCTAGCAGAGATAACTCATCTCATAGCTGACAGCTGACTCAGTACCACATCAATTAAAGTTTCTTGGCTGTAGATCACGTCCACATCATCAAATATTCGGAATCAGAATGAAGAGAACATAAGAACTATTTTAAATGGTTTTTAGACGAGAGTATTTAGGCCGCCGCTAGTCACTTCCAGCCACATCAGTTTTTGCATTGGATTCTATATACATGGCATCAGTTAATGGTAGGCTGTGGTATTTCAGCGACAACAGTTACTAATGAGGTAATATCAGGTGGAAAATGAGTTTGCGAGGGTGGTATATTCGAGTTATCAGCGGCCAAAAGCCTGAAGATCGTCAACAAGGCGTACTTTAGGTGGCAACAAGAGCATAGAGCAACTTTCCTATTGATGGATACTGCGTGGTGGTAGAGACTCATGGCTGGTTACTGACATATTTTTCCACTTTGTATGGATATTTTATCCTGTCTCTGCAGTACTATCAGCGTTTGTGCGTTTGAAAATATATTATCATACACACACACACACACACACGCACACAAATACATGCATACATACATACATGCATACATACATACATACATACATACATGCATACATACATACATACATACATACATACATACGTACATACATGAATACATACATATACATAAACAGTGATGTAGACCGCCCCTACCTAAAACGAAAGCAAGGCGGAAGAGGCTTAACATCAATCTAAAATGCCTTTGAATGTCACATCATATCCCTTCGGCAACATCTTTTAACCACCAAATGTCGAAGTGCATCCCTTGATCAAGTTTGCATGCATGAGGTTGATAACATCATAAGAGTTGGAAGGTAGCTCCTTGAGCAACACTCTTTGTCTGATAAACTAGAATAAATGTCCAAAGAAGTCGCACGACTTTACCGCAATGTATCATCAGATGAAAGGATGAGCCTATATGAGCAGAAGACTATGCATGGATATGTTACTAGAAAGCTCCGTGATGATAGTAACATCGATCATCAAAGCAGTTTATCATGGACCAATAGCCGGATTACTACCTCCTACTTTGAAGGGTATGCGTTTGCAATCCAGGAACAGGAAATATCAACCAAATACCTGATGCACAAAATGGATAGAGATGCAGGTAAAGACGTGAAGTGTGACAACTGGTGCAGACTTTGTGAAGTTCACTCTGAAGATATCACCCACATCATAAGCAGTTGTCCGAAAATATCATGGTATTATCTACCGATGAGACATGACGTTGTAGCTAGGGCACTCTATAATTCCATCACTGGAACTGTAAAAATCTGTAAAACTTTCCAGAAGTTTATCATTTAAATATATATGTACATGTCTAGATATGCAGCTATATGCACGAGAATACATACATAAAACATTCAAATCTGCACATACATACATACATACATACATACATACATACATACATACATACAAAAATAACCTGTTGATGTTGAAATTCCAATGAAGGAGCCTTGGATCTAGGTTAGAAACCGGTTCTTTCTCTATTGGCAGAAATCTTGAAATAAACTGAATAATGACACACATGTATACATCCATCCATCCATACATACATACATACATACATACATACATACATAGTATTATCTGCCGATGAGACATGATGTTGTAGCCAAAACACTGTATAATGTCGTAGCTAAGATACTGTATAATGAGATCCATAAGGCGAAAGAAATAAGAACCCACACTATGGTAGAAGCCATAGCCACTCATAATAAGGAGTATTGGTGGAATATCCCAATGAAAGCCTCAATCAAATGTGAAAATAACAGACCTGACATAGAGATTTGGGATAGAGAAGAGAAACTGTATAGTTGTGGAAGTCAGTTGCCCTGCGGATGTTAAGATAAAACTATAGATCAGCAAGAAAGAAAATACCTACGCTGAACTATTGAGGAATCTGCAGTTACTTTATCCAGATTACAAGTTCAGGTTTATACCTGTAATTATTGGAGCCCTGGGGTATGTAACACACTGCCTAAGTACCAATTTTCAGGAATAAGTCTTCTCAAAACCAGAAAGAAGAAAGCTGATTCGAAAACTACAGATCGAAGCCATAACTGGAACTGTGAAAACCTGTAAAACTTTCCAGAAGTTTATCATTTAAGTATATATGAGCTTGCCTAGACATGCAACTATAAGCATGAGAGTAAAACATTAAACAAAACATACAAATCTGCACATACACTGACTCCAAATGCTGCACATATAAATGAATACGTGCAAAAATACCCTGTTGATGGTGTTGAAATTCCAATGAAGGAACCTTGGATCTAAGTTAGAAACCGGTTCTTTCTCTATTGGCAAGATTTTTAAAAATAAAACTGAATAATGACATACATATTTCGCCCGAGATTTGCAGCATCGTGAAACTCGAGTTGTAAAACAAACTCTCACATACAATTTTAATTTAAAAAACAACTATATATACATATATGTAAGTATGCATGTATGTAAGTGTCTTCTATTTTTTTTAATTATCATAAATCTTCCACTGAGGAGGGAACCGGTTTCCAACAAAAATACAAGGCTCCATCTTTGGAATGTAGTTAACACAGAATGTAGTTAACACAGACAAAAAACTTGAGAAAAGCCTTGCATATTTTTACGGTTCCATTCACAGATTGCACTTGTAATGTACGAATTAGCCAGTCGATTTCTCTTTCTGAAAATCCTAGTTTATCCAGATTTTCCTTTAAGCATTTACTAACATAACCTAGTGCTCCAATTATTGTTAGTCTGAATATGAATTCATAGTCTGGATATAGAAGCTGGAGGTTTCGAAGCAGTTGTCCATAGATATCCTCTTTTTCTTTAATTTTCAAAGAGATATTTATATCTGCAGGGCAGCTGACCTCTATGATAGTACATACCATTGCCCCCTCAGTCCCAAACAACAACATGCGGCCTGTTTTGTTTACATTTGACAGAAGTTTTGATTGGAATCTTCCACCAGTATTCTTTAAGTTGGTGTTTATTGCATAACAGGGAATTTCTAAGTTTATTTCAGGACAGACGTGCGGTCGTCGGATCGCGGTTTCGATTGTGAGTGTTTATTGACGAGTGTTTATTAACGTTGTGAGTGTTTATTGAGCGAAAACACCTAGGGCTTCACGAGGCTCCGGCAGGGCATGATGGCGAACCTTGCTGTACTCTTCCACCACAACTTTCTCTCACTCTTTCTTCCTGTTTCTGTTGTACCTGTATTTCAAAGGACCAGCCTTGTCACACTCTGTGTCACGTTGAATCTCCCCGAGAAATCATGTACTTTACCTCTTCTTTCTAGCATGTCCGAAGTGACATTTCTGTCCCCCCACCCTTATTCTTTTCCTAAACTTCTTCCGATTCCTATGTTTGCGATACAGGAGATTAGGATTTCCCCCACAAAACACGTTCTCAATATTTTAATGTCGTTTACTTGTTGTTTCTAACATGTCGAGTTTTCTGGCGGTGGTCTGGTATTTTTTAAGTCTTCTATTTCAGTAGAATTCTACGCATGCGGAAAAACATCAGACAAAAGTTAAAGATTGAGAGATTTTAGCTTTTTGGAAGCTGGTAGGTGATGGGTGGGCAAGGTAGGGGAAGGAGCATTGAGTGTTTTTTTAAGAAAAATTAAACTATATATGATATGTATATATATATATGTGTGTGTGTGTGTGTGTGTGTGTGTGTGTGTGTGTGTGTGTGTATATATATATATATATATATATGTATATATATGTATGTATGTATGTATGTATGTATGTATACATATATATTAATGCATATGTGTGTATGTGTGAGTAGATCACAACAGTGCCTTTTCTTTAGACGGTAGTGGTAAGCAACTTAGTTCTCCCTAGTGTAGGCAATGTTAAAAGGACTGAAGACCGACACTTTGCTCTTGAAACAAGCTTTCATCAGTGTCATCAGAGCATAATTGCCGAGAAAGCTAAGACTGGAGAAAGAGATTCTGCCCTACAGTAAATTTGTTGAAAGGTGGTTGAGAGTGGTGAAAACACCCTGGGTTAATAGGCCTAGAATTGTGATACTACTACTACTACTACCACTACTACTAGTACCACTACTACTACTACTACTACTACTACTACTACTACTACTACTACTACTACTACTACCACTAGCACTACTACTACTACTACTAATAATAATAATAATAATAATAATAATAATAATAATAATGATGATGTTGATGATGATGATGATGATGATGATGATGATGATGATGATGATGATGATGATGATGATGAAATTGTAGCATACAGTGCTCAGGTGCACTACAGCTAAAAAAAAAAAGGTATTAGGTGTAATGTTGGTGAATTTCAGGAAGCATGGAAGTTGTGAATGATGTAGTGTCTTGACAGCTAACGACTGATGCAGGCAGTTTATTCTAGTTTCCAGCAATTCTGAACGTGAAAAAATGTTTCCGAAAGTCATGGGTGTTGTGTTGTTTTTTTATTATTATTTTGGAAGCATGTCCACGAGTGTTTGACAATGATTGTAGGCTGGAGAATACTTGCAAATGATAGTCAAAATAGTCCCGTATTTTAAGGTTTCATTGATCGACATCCTGTGACTGTTCTATTTTTGTATATTGTCGCTTTCCATAACTAATTTTCTTAATCGATTCCGCACAAACTTCTACAGTCTTTGTAATGTGTCCTTCTAAAGCTTCTTCCTCTGTCACTTTTATAGTAGACTAGCAGAAATACCCGGCGTTGCCCGGGTTAAAGAGAATAATGAAATCTAAAAACGCCGTCTAGACTACGCATCATCTTTATATATAGAGATGTATATACACACACGCACCCAAACACACGTATATATATGTATATCAATATAAATATATGAAAGTCAATGAAGTTTCGTAAAAGAAGGTGATCATGTACATACTTTCTTGCTGTTGTGATTATAACACCTCATTGTAAACTATGTTCCTTGTTTTCCCTTGTGGAGCATATACAAATAGGTTTTTTGTTGCTGCCCACTCTTGAGCAGCCAACATACAGTTGTCCATGTGAGAAGCAGGGCTCTTCCAAGAGAAGACCAGCTACAGACAGTGTTTGACCCTGATATTTGTTTATGGACATGGCAAAAGTCACACGAAGGGGGAATTGTAGTCTTCTGAATGTAAAAGGAATGTCTGCTCCTGATGGAGTAAGAGGAATTCTTGGAATAAAGACGTCATCCCCTTTTGCACATCCAGAAAGAATGGTAGCCTCGATAACGTGTGACATCATTTTCTAAATAATGCTCATCTGTTATGTTCGGGTTAAAATTTCATCAACATCAAAAATATATGAACTTTCATGGGAGTTATGGCCGTTATGCAAAGAATATAATTTCCAAATTTCATAAAGATCCATTCAGTACTTTTGACGTAGTTTTGGATAAGAAAACAAATGACTAATGTGTGTGTTTGTGTGCATGTGTATGTGTGTGTGATGGGTGTATATATGTATAGATATATGTATGCATGTATATATGTATATATGTGTACATATTACATGTACATCTATATATATATATACATCTACACATATGTATACATATACATGTATGCATATAGATCTATATATATATATATCTATACATATACGTGTACATCTATATGTATACATATACATCTCTCTCTCTCTCTCTCTCTCTCTCTCTCTCTCTCTCTCTCTCTCTCTCTCTCTCTCTCTCTCTCTCTCTCTCTCTCTCTCTCTCTCTCTCTCTCTTTCTCTCTCTCTCTCTCTCTCTGAAAGTATCTGTCATTACAGTATCGAAATGGTGTACATATACATGTATATGTATACATATACATCTCTCTCTCTCTCTGTCTCTCTCTTTCTCTCTTTCTCTCTGTGAAAGTATCTGTCACTACAGTATCGAAATGTGATTGTTTCAGTTAGTGGAATAGTTTCATTTTTAAAGTGAAAGTATTTGACATGAGTGTTTTTGTTTCACTTTTGACACGTAATACTTAAATAGTGGAGGAGATATTATGTTGCCGTGTGCTCGAACTCTGCAAGAAGTTAATTTTTTTGACTAAAACACAACTGGAACCCTAAGTAAGGCATGTGTAAAATTTGAATGAAATTGGTTGCGTAGTTCTCGAGTTTTAGGGATTCACACAGACAGACAGACACACACACATTCTCATTTTTATATATATAGATAAAGAAACCATTGCCATTATTATTAATGTTCCGCCGAGGTCGACTTTATTTTTCATCCTTTCGGATTCGATAAAATAAATACCAGTGAATTAGCAGGATCGATATAATCGACTTCTACCCACGCCCCACCAAATTTCAGGTCTTGTACCCTATATTAGAAAAAATTAATAATTACTGTTTTCAACAGCTATATGAAAATTTCTACTGCACTACCAGAGTACATGCATGTTCCCGAGGTGCATGGAACATTGTCTTTTGGCAATGCAGATTTGTCTACAAATCAGCTTTACTAATGTTTTGTAGGTACGTGGTATTTCGTTATGCAATCATAATATACTATAAAATATACTAAATGTTTTTATCAGTCAATACTACGTTCTACTGTATTTTGTCAAGGTTTTGTTAAGGTTATTCCTACAGATATTCTATAACAATTATATTAGCATACTTGGCCGAACACCGGTCACATGGAAGGAGAGTAGAGAGGTAGAGGCGGAGGGATAGAAGAATTAAGGAGGGACGAGAAAAAAGAAGATGGACAGAGTGAAGTGAAAGAGGAGGGGAGGGAAGAATGAAGGGAAGACCAGGAAATGTGAGAGAGGGGGAGCGAAAGAAAGAAGAGTGGAAAGAACGAAGTAAGTGTGAAAGGGTTGATCGAAAGAATGAAAGAACGAGAGAATAAGAGAGTCGTACAGAATTTAAATATATATATATATATATGTACTTACACATAAGAGACCATACATACATACATATATATATATACTAGCAGAGCCACCCGGCGTTGCCCGGGAATGAAATTGTTGCTTATTGGTACTTGGAAACTTTTACGATAATTAAAATGGGGTTTAAATGAAAAAACTTCACACAGCGAATATATCACGTTATATACACAGATATACATTGACGCATGTCAGTCGAAAAGTGAAAGTGTAATAGTAATACTTACTTTAACACTCAATGGTTTTACACTTTTGTATATGTCACCGACATACTATTCATGTAAGTGCTTCTTCATATACTATGTTTTCTGTCTTGCCATGTTTATCACTGAGAATGTAGAGGTTCTTTTCATCTCCAACTCTAGAACATCCAACATACAGCTGACCATGTGAGAAGCAAGGTTGAAAGAGGTTAAGTCCCACCACCTTTAGAGATTGACCTTGTGCTTTGTTGATAGACATTGCAAAGGTAAGTTTGACCGGAAACTGCAGTCTCTTGAACTGAAAGGGGAGATCATTTGAAATGAGAGGTATCCTTGGAATGAAGACATTGTCACCCATCATGTTGCCTGTAATTATTGTTGCTTCCAACACATGGGGTATGGCTGTTTTAACAACCAACCTTGTTTCATTGCAGAGTCTGGGTGCATCAAGGTTTCTTAATAGCATTATGGGAGCACCTATTTTCACGATCAGAATGTGTGGTGGAAATCCTGGTGGCTGAAGTGAATTGAGGAACTCCACTGGGTAATGCGTTGCTTGTTCTTGATCAGGGACAGAGTTAATTGATCTGTATGAACATTCAGGTCCTGGAAGCTGAGTTAACAGATTTAAATTCAGCTTGTCTACAGAATCATTCCTTGGTGCCAGAATTGTTCTTTCACATAGCCACTTGTGACTTTTGTAGTTTGTGGCAATGTTTGGAAACAGCTTGCTCTTTAGTTCTTCAAGGGAGGCAGTCATATTGCCACATGGGAGATGATGCAGATTATCTTCTGGATCTTGTGGAAGTTTTCCATTTCCAATGTCAAGTAACTTGTTGGAGAACTGTGCGACTAACGGATCACCATGAATGTGAACGCTTATGTTGGTTGTCAGAGTAAGCTGCTTGACATGTTGCCAGATATATGAGGACTTGATGCAAGCTCTCAGCTCATACGCCCTGGTTCCTCTGGGAACGACAGGCAGCGTTTGCCTGAAGTCACCAGCCATGAGGAGGTTGACACCACCCATGATCTTTTTATTGTTTCTGGAGTCTTGTAGTGTTCTATCAAGCGCTTCAAAGGCTGCCTTATGGGACATTGTTGCCTCATCCCAGACAATGAGTTTGGCATCTGTAAGGAGTTTTGCTAACGCTGTATTCTTTGTTATGTTGCATAAAGGAGATTCATTTTGGATGAGGTTCAGAGGCAGCTTGAATGTTGAATGGGCTGTTCTTCCACCTGTTAGGAGGGTGGCTGCAATTCCAGAGGATGCAACAGCCAGAGCAATCTTCTTCTTCTGTCTCACCTTGGCAAGGAGCAGGTTGATCAATAATGTCTTTCCTGTGCTTCCAGGAGCATCTAAGAAGAAAACCCCACCAGTGTTATTGTCCAGAGATGTAAGAACTTGCCAGTATACCTCCTTTTGATCCTGTACCAGAATTGGTTCCTTTTCATTGACAACTGCTTGCAAACTTTCCATGTTGTATGATGTTTCCCTGATTAGCTCTTGTGCTAATCTGTGTTGAACATCTGTGACAGGAGGAGCTGGAAGACCATAGATTTCAAGTTTGTTTCCACCTAGTGATTGAACCTTGTCGTCTATTAATCTTAATGTCTCATTGAAGATGTCATCATTGAATGTGACATCACCGTCACACTGATATTGAATTCTTTGAAGAATGTCTTCAGAAAGCCCCTCCTTGTATTTGTCCCAAAGTTGATTTGGATTTGACAATCCACAGTTCACCAGCATGATGGAGAAGAGGTTTCTCAGCTGCATAGGAGACTTGCACATTTGTGCCTCTGTCAGAGTGGCATCCCAGTGTGCATCATCTTCCAGAAGACCTCTGAGATGGCAAGCCTGGCAATATGTTTGACATACTGTGTTATCAACCGTTCGTAAGGCCGTAAATGATGTGGGTCCCTTGACATGATGTAATAGAAGCCTTAGATAGTAGCACTCTGAGTAGTTGGGATGGACAACATAGACTCTGCCAAGTGTAACTGATTTCTTGATTCCTGGATGAAATTTGTCACTCAGTAAATCAAAGAGCCAGTATCGAAGGTACCAGAAAAAAAAAACCTCAGCAACAGGGAAACACAAAACCGTACTTCTGTTAGTAAATGATGAAATTACTTACATCAGTAAATGTGAACTTGTTAGCGATTGAAAACGTAAACTTTTATTTTCGAACAGTAACAATTAAAGTGAAAGTGAGGTTGAAGCGAAATTTGTCACTCAGTGAACCAAAGAGCCAGTATCGAAGGTACTAGAAAGAAAAAAACCCTCAGCAACAGGAAAACGCAAAACCGTACTTCTGTTAGTAAATGATGAAATTACTTACATCAGTAAATGTGAACTTGTTAGCGATTGAAAACGTAAACTTTTATTTTCGAACAGTAACGATTGAAGTTAAAGTGATGTTGAATCGAAATTTGTCACTCAGTGAACCAAACA
The DNA here is from genome assembly GCF_046866305.1 of Octopus bimaculoides. Classification (NCBI taxonomy): domain Eukaryota; kingdom Metazoa; phylum Mollusca; class Cephalopoda; order Octopoda; family Octopodidae; genus Octopus; species Octopus bimaculoides. Next base: position 101,929,719 of record NC_142928.1, read on the forward strand.
GCAACACAAAACCGTACTTCTGTTAGTAAATTATGAAATTACTTACATCAGTAAATGTGATTAAACTTTTAGTGCGAACAGTAACGATTGAAGTTAAAGTGAAGAAAGAACTATGGCTACCGGAAGTTGACATTGAGGAAGCTTTTTAAAGAAGTGAATCTTAGATATAAAGCAATATTATTTATCTTAATAAAAAAAATCAAATGAAGAGCCTAAGATTTATCCGAGGTCAAATTATTCATGCATCACAAGTATGGAAGTAAATGTTGAAGCAGTTTTCACGTGATAATCGATTACACACACATCTCTGTTTTATATATAGTATAGATAGATATATAGATATATATATATATATATATATATATATATATATACAAAGATATAAATATATACATACATACATATATATATATATATATATGTGTGTGTGTGTGTGTGTGTGTGTGTGTGTGTGTGTGTGTGTGTGTGTGTGTGTGTGTGTGTGTGTGTGTGTGTGTGTGTGTATACAAACATATATATAAATACATAAGGAAAGTGCTAGAAATGAAACTAATATATATATACAAAGTAAAAGTATTAAAACTGAAAGTATTACCGCATTACAATAGAGATGTTATTGTTTCACTTTTGACACATAATACTGAAATAGTGTAAGAGATAAGAGATTACTCCTTGCTCGCATTACGCAAGAAGATGAAAACTTTTGGGGCCCATGACACTTCATGGACCCTAAGTAAGGCATGTGTAAAATTTGAATGAAATCGGTTGGGTGGTTCTCGAGTTTTAGTGATGAACACACACATATTCTCAGTTATATATATATAGATTATGGCTGCATAGCAAAATACCACGTACCTACAAGTCATTAGTATTTACGTACCAGCTTCCAGGAACGCGTTTAATATGCAAATTGGTATATTCAATAACTTTACACCGCTATTTGTATTTGTGGTGGCTATTTAAGCAATGTGTTCGAGGAGGATTAATGGGTTAGATGGGTGCTAATGAAGGGACAAGGACTCCCGAAATACGCCCATTACCCTTCTTTTATCTTTGATCTCATTGTTTGTTTACATCTGATGTCTCGTATACGAAACGCTGTAGCAAAAATCAGTGCTGGTTATAATTTCTATTGAATATCTGTAGAAATAACCTTAACAAAATAATGCGTCTGCTTTGTTTAACTGTGAGATTTATTTCAATGCTTCTGCTGTTATTTTAATATTTTGTATGCTTTGGTAGAGTATGAGCAATGTCAGTTTTATTTTCTTAGGTGATGATTGTATTTCGTATATGCTGTATGACAGATGTTACTTGTTTAAGGTTACAGTGTCGAGCGATGTTTGCGTGGAATTTATGCAATATAAGATGTGTTAATTGATGGATGGAAACTGTATAGAATGTAAGTTATATGAGATGTGGGTGTTACAGTGTCGACCATCGATTATATAGGAGTGTGTTGTGTTATCTTATTGGCTGGTGATCGAATAGAGGAAATGAGTGATTATATTTAGTTGCGATTCTATAGATTACGTGCTGTGTGAGTTGTGACATTATATTGGGTAGTGTTCTGGTGACATGTTCTGTACAGAGGGTGTATCATTTCAGTTTAGATATTGAATTCTATTATATGCAAATCAGAACGGCTGTTAATGTAACATCCTGATAAGCTATTGCTATATAAATCTAAAGAGATTTACACTCGAGGTTTTCTGTGTAACCGAAGAATAGTGCTCTCTCTCTCTCTCTCTCTCTCTCTCTCTCTCTCTCTCTCTCACACACATACACACACACACACACACACACACACACACACACACACACACTCTCTCTCTCTCTCTCTCTATTGTTACATGCACATGCATGCAGGTCCGGTGTTAAGCAAACTGGGTCCGACGCCAAGTGAGGGCCCCGTGCACACACTCGAGCGGAGGACGCTATGATGAATCTTTAGTATATCATTGTGGCTAACGCTGGATCCTCTAGCCCTGAACACGTTTTGGCTGGAACTGGCATACTACACGAAGCATAAAACATCAGTTTTCAGTTTTTGTAGAGTAGGGAGTTCCACTGACAATTCTCTACTTGGGTCCCGCACTTCCTAGTGCTGGCTCTGCATACTTGTACATACATGTATACATACACACATAAACACACATACACACGCACACACACACACACATATACATATGTATACACACAAACACACATATATATGTATGTATATATGATGTGTAATTAAGATGTTCTAAGTAGTAATATATGTCAAAAAGAGAAAGTTAACACGTTTATAAAGAGAAGATTTAAAACTGGAATCGGAATATTCAATAACCTTCAGTAAACTGTACTTTTATCCTGGGCCAGGAATTTTCAGTTCTTAGAGTAGTTTGTAGATTCATGACCCGGTGGAAACCACTGAGATGTATAACACCATGGATATTAATCACAACCTAAACTACCCGTTGAAGAATATCAGAATATCCCTGTGCCATCAAACGAACTAAACACCAGGAAATTGCTGGAGAAGATATTGGACCTCGTTAAACAGATGAGATGACAGGCCGACTTCCATGATTTTCCACAACAGACACAATCACCGAATCTTGTGACCAAGAAAATTTTCACCCACTGTTAACTGCCTAGAGAACTTCGAACCGGACCTTCTAGATTTGGAACATAAAATTAAGTTCTGTAAGCGCACTGAACCCGTTCAACCTAAATTGTTGGTATACATTAATGAACCAAAGGAGATTAAATAGCGCCTTGTTATTTTCGAACAAAACTAGAAATATTTATGAAGTTGAGCCTGACTTCTACAGCCAGCTTCTCAATAATATTACAAACAATTACTTCGAAGCAAAACTTCACGCTTCTAACATAAAAATTGACATTAAACGTATAGCTTTAAGCTTAAATGTAGGCTATACACTAGAAACACAAGTTTTTAACATTATTAAGAGTCATAAAAATAATCATACTTTCAATACTAAATATAGATTAATAAACTTCCTACCCACAAAGATATCTCTTGGTACAAAAGTATGCAAAATTAAGGCTGTACTAGGTCTCATCACTTCCTTCACGGCGATTTTTTTTTATCCAGCGATATTTGAAGATTTACTTAGAAAGATGCTCAACTTTGCGAAACTAAATACTCCTATAAGCGACAAAGACTTAGCATTTTCATGCTAGAAAGCACACACTCATTCATAAGCGCTCAACCTATCTGAAAATGCTAGATCCAAAGAGTACCTTCGATGTGAACATGGAATCATTCGACAGCGCGAACACGTGCAATCTCACTGGACTCTTTATGTTTAAAAGAAGGTTCTTCTTCACTGACTTTTACCAACACAAGGACGACGCCTTAACCATTACTAACTTACCAATTGGACAGATCAGGAAAAAATATTACCGAGACCATTAGATTCCTCAGCCTGGAAATTATTTTAGACACTAACCACAAAATAACCAATTTTCTGGGCTTTACTCTGAACCTTAATACTTAGCCTTTTAAGTTCTTTGGAAATAACGCATTAGCCGTAGTTCTCCTGCCACTACATCTTCAAAAATTAGTCCCAGAATCCTTATGCACTCAGTTCTATCTCTTCTGACCCTGTCATACTTTTTGCCACTGAGCTGTCTAACTTTCTAAGGTAGTTGGTTATAGTTGTGGCAATAGTAGCAAATAGTGGACTCAGAAATCGATTTTCGTTGTTGCTCTTTATATCAGACCTATGCTCGAAAGTATTCAGACATGACCACCACCGACTCCCAGTTTTGTTTTTTAAGGCATAGAAAACCTTAGATTACATTATCCAATGCTAAAGCGTGATTCTTTAGGGAATAATAATAATAATAATTCTTTCTACTATAGGCACAAGACCTGAAATTTGGGGGAGCGGGCTAGTCGATTACATAGACCCCAGTATTTCACTGGTACTTAATTTACGGACCCCGAAAGGATGAAAGACAAAGTCGACCTCGGCGAAATTTGAACAAGTAACATAACAGCGACGGGCGAAATAACGTGAAGCATTTCGTCCAGCATGCTAACGATTTTGCCAGCTTGCCGCCTTCATAATAATAATATTAATAATAATAATTATTATTATTACATATATATATATATATATATATATATATATATACTTGGATTTTTATGTATTCTTTCTCCCACTTGGATTTGAAATGTTGCCACAATTATATGTCTATTCTACTGTTATTTTCTGCATTTTCGTGCAGCTGAAGATTGCTCTTCATATTGCATTTAATGTAATGCTCGCATTACTTAAATAAATGGGGTAGCATGAAACGTGCGTATTGCAATCACCTTTGAAATCCGTGTTGCTTATTTTGAATTTTTGATCACCTATCCTTTTGGAATGGTTTTTGTATAATACCATA
>NC_142928.1:101936625-101944125 GCF_046866305.1 Octopus bimaculoides
GGGTACCACATGAGTTGAGTGAGAAGAACCTTTTGGATCGCATTTCTATCTGTGATTCGCTTTATAAACGGAATGAAAACGCGCCTTTTTTAAAGCAAATTGTGACAGGTGATAAGACATGGATTATCTACCGAAATGTTCAGAGAAAGCGATCCTGGAGTAAGCAACATGAGCCACCCTTAGCCACCCCAAAAGCGGGTTTTCACCCTAAAAAAGTCTTGCTGTGTGTCTGGTGGAATTGGAAAGGAATTCTGTACTATGAGCTTCTCCCAAGTAATCAGACAATTAATTCTGAGAAATAATGCACACAACCGGACGAGTTAAAAGCAGCAATTCAAGAGAAACGTCCAGAATTGGCCAACAGGAAGGGTGTTGTTTTCCAACATGATAATGCAAGACCGCACGTTTCTTTGAGAACCAGATAAAAATTGCTGCAGCTCGGCTGGGATGTGTTACCCCACCCTCCATATTCACCAGATATTGCTCCTTCAGATTTCCACTTATTCAGGTCTGTGCAGAATAGTCTTAATGGTAACAATTAATTCCTTGGATGACGTAAAAAGATACCTTGATGAATTCTTTGCCATGAAACCACCTCAATTCTGGGAAGAGAGTATTTTCAAGTTAAAGGAAAGATGGAGACGCATTGTGCAACAAAACGGTTCATATTTGGTTGATTAAAAATTTAATGGCAAGTATTTATTGAACTTTTTCTTTCCTTTAAAAATCGGCATGAACTTTCCGGACAACCCAATACTTACCACACAAGAAAGAGAGAGAACCAGACAAACAGACAGTGACAGAGATAGATAGATAGATAGATAGATAGATAGATAGATAGATAGATAGATAGATAGATAGATAGATAGATATGCATAGACATACAATGCAAAAGGTTCGCCGGAAGGCGTGAGTCGTGTCCAAATGATTTGGTACGATGATGTTTTTTGCTTTTTTAGGAGGAAAATTTTCAATGTGTAGCAAGTCGAGCAACCGTATAGAGGGCATTTCACTCCTATGCTCGACGTGGTCGGCAACAACTTTCATAACTCCAGATAGGCTAATGTGAGAAGTCTGCGCACCATAAAGTTCACGTGTTTCAGAAAGGCAGCAGCGTAACTTACATGAGCCTAAAGGACCTGTTACGCAACAAATGCAGCCTGCACACTTCGTCGGTATTATTAGCTGCCGGCTGTATTTGCTGCGTGACAAAGCATTCACACATATGTAATCCACAATGGCTGGCTTTATAAAATACATATACATTATATAAAGCAGTAAATAAACTTTTCCACACGCACACACACACACACACACACACATACACACACACACACACACACATACACATACACACACAAATGTATAGACACATATACATGCATACATACATATATACATATATGTATAAACCTTATATGTGTGTATACATATGTGTGAGGAGGATTGCTAGAAACTAGCAGGACTAAAAACAAACCGTCAAAAGAACTGTTAAGCCCAGTGTATGTTCAACGATTACCAAGCAATAAGCATGGGCACTCAGAAATTCCGGGCTGGTGTCCGACATGCTTGAAAACTACTAGAGTGAGGCACCTCCAACTTTTGTCAAAGCATGTCTCGAGAGAGAGAGGGGGGGGAGAGATAGAGCGAAAATTAATATAGACAGCAGTCTGCAATGTTTTACCAAAAAGGAAAACTATAATTGTCTCTAAATATGACTAGGATGTTAGAAACACCTACATGACTAGAAATAAAAGCTAAAATGCTCTAATGATGTAGTCAAAGCACATAATTGTATACATATATATAAACTGACAGAGACCATAATCGCTCGAAAACACAGATCGACAATTCTTTATTCTGCTGGTCAGTTTCGGTAATTTCCGTTGCCTCATCAGTAAGGATGGCTCGACTTCGGCAGATACCCGACTTAATTCTCCGTCAATATATTTTTTTTTCATCATAAAAGTCTATGGATGATTTAGCGAATCGTTAATGTGTATACAGAAAATTAATGTAGTCAGCAATCTATCATGTTTTACCAAAAAGGAAAACTATAATTGTCTCTAAACATGACTAAGGTGTTAGAAACATCTATATTGCTAAAAATAAGAGCTAAAATGCTTTAATGCTGTAGTCAAAGCACATAATTGTATACATATACACTATACATACATGTGTGTGTGTGTGTGTGTGTGTGTGTGTCTGTGTGCGTGCGTGCATATATATATAAACCTGAGTCTCACTCGTCATATTCGGGTAACGAAGTTGTATACTTTTACCACTATGAGTGGCAAAATTTGGCTTATATACAATAATTACACTTAAACTTTTATCATATTTGCTGTTCTCTTTGCCTTCTTTTTCTTTCCTGTGCTACTCTCCGTTGCTTTTTTTTTGCCTAGTTTCTTCCACTTTGTAGTTTCACGAAGCATTTAACTGAAAAAAAAATCTTTAAACATACACTTGAGTGACGTTTGTTTTATTTGATTATGTGATCCAAGCATTGTAAATGTGATATGCTCGCTTAGAGACGGTATATAGCTGAATAGAGTCGTCATTGTTAACAAAACAATAATTTCTTTTAAATGAAAAAGAAAACCAAATTTTGAAAAAAAAAGGATAAAATGTTTACTGGTGTTATTTCGATGAGTGAGAAATTTTACGTTTTATTACTAGTACTAGTACCACTACTACTTTCAGATCAACCCTGTCACCTAGGAAATGCAAGCACAGGCCCGCCTTGCCTGATGTAACTGCACCAACAGAAATGCCACCTTCTACGAACAGAATAGGATCGCAGGAGCACAAAGAGAACGTGTGCCCGCGCAAGTCCAGAGCCAAATCTTTGTCTTCATTCTCTGCAGACCAATCTCCCCCCACCCTCTAATAATTGCCATCTCTTTTCTCTCTGTCTCAACTTCCCATAGTTGTATAGACATTATCCTTAAATTTTGACACCTACTCACAAACCCAACAACTGATCGCCCTTCGATTACCACCCATCTCGCTCATCGCTCAACTCTGCACCTCTACTGCTACTTCCCTAACACCCACATTATTTACCCTCTCCCTCTTCTTGAACTGACTCTCTCAACTCCCCTCACCCTTCCCTGCCTCAACACGCCCCGCGACCCCACCGAGTCTCCTCTAATATTGCTTGCTCTCCACATTTAAACATTCCACCTTTAAACTTCTCGGCATTATGATCTGAAATGTAAGATCTCTTCTACCCTGATGCATATTGTGGAAAACTACATCTGGCAACATTATGATGGATCTCCGAGCCCCCAGAAACAGCTGTTGGATTTATAACATCTTACCTCTTCCTCTTTAATTTTCTCTGTCGTTTGTACTCTGTATGAATCTAATAATATAATTATCTATATATTGCAGCGTGGAAGGTGTTTATATTCCATTTAAAATAACACACTTCAACATTTAAATTTAATTTGTCAAAATATTTTCGTCGCTTTGAGACCGCGACCTGTTCACTGACAAGATTATGTGCTGCATCTGAGAAATATCTATATATTTATATTTAGATATTCATCGTCTGAAAGTCTTTGCTTTCTCTAGTTTTGCATGTATACATATATATTTTGCATATGAAACCCAAGCTGTTATATATAATTTATTTATCAGCATAATTGTCTCCATATCTGCTCAACTTGATTCCTCTTATAACCACTCTTTACTCCGTGACGGCGAATGGCTTAGTGGTTAGGGTGTTGGACTCATGATCGTGAAATTGTGATTTCGAGTCCTGGACCGAGTGATGTGTTGTTTTCTTGAGCAAAACACTTTATTTCACGTTGTTCCAGTCCACTCAGCTGGCAAAAAGGAGTAATCCCGGGACGGACCAACGTCACGTCCAGGTGGGGAATTTATACGCAATGGAAACCGGGAAACTGGCCCTTATGAGTCGGCATGAATCGAGAATGTAACTAACTCTTTACCCCGTGGTATTGGTCTCTCGTAAAGACACCGGAGTCTAAGTTCGACTCATTTGAGTGTTATAAAGTGTTTCCTATACTGAGAATCTCTAGATCTCATCTATTGTGTGTGCGTGTGTGTGTATGTGCGTGTGTGTGTTGTAATGTGTTACGTACAATAAATAAGATGACCAGACAACAGTAAAAAAAATGAAACGAACTAACAATCAATATTGTTTACGAAACAACAATCAATATTGCTTGTGAATTAACCAATCGACACTTTCCGACTTCACTGCGAACTAACACGAACTTCACTCGACTCCGAACTCTGAACCTCGAACTCACTCGGATCGTTACTATTCATACTTTACTTGGACCAGTCTATCTCTCGCCAGGGGGCGTCGTAACTCTCATCATAATATAACAACTGTTATATATATATATATATATTTTAATAATAATATATGTTCCTATAAGAACGACTAAATGTAATATTAACAATTGTCTGAAAGAAGATGGACCGACCCTTTGGAAATTGAACACGATATGTAAGCATTGTTTAGATTTATATTTAAATTTATATTTTGGAGCATACATTATTGTGAAAAAATAATATATAATTACAGCTATTATAAAAAGACCTAAGTAGTCGCTCTTTTCCGTAATGTACAACCTTCGGGTTTGTTTACAAATTTATTAATACATGTGCATATTCAATTTTTTTTCTCCGTGTTTTTCTCCTTGTCTCCGTATTCTTTCTGTTGAAGAGCGTAGCTCGAAACGTTAGAGACTTTCCGTATTCCCGAGCGTCATACTAATACATCCTTTTGTTGTTTACACCACCTGTCCTCGTCTGTTGTTGTTTTTTCGTACATTCTCCCATATATATATATATATATATATATATATATATATATATATATATATATATATATATATATATATATATATATATATATATATATATATGCATATATATATATATATGCATATATATATATATATATATATATATATATATATATATATGTGTGTGTGTGTGTGTGTGTGTGTGTGTGTGTGTGTGTGTGTGTGTATGGTATGGATGTATGATGTATGATTAAAAAGCTCGATTCCCAGCTACATGTTTTTGGATTCAGTCACATTGTGTGGCACTTTTGACAAGTACTTTCTACTGTCCTCCTGTCCTGACGAAAGTTTTTGCGAGTGGATTTGGTAGACGGAAACTGATAGTCCATCTGAAGTTTATCGTGTATGTGTATGGGTGATGTGTCTATGTTTGATTGTGTTTGTGTTTATCTTTGTTTTCATATCATGTGAGAGTTGTAAGCGAACGTCACCGTGAGGCAGGCGGTGTCATTCGTTTCCCTTCTTCCGTAAAAACATGACCGGCCATGATCAAGGGAAATTACCTTACTTGTAGGTTAGTGACAGGAAAGGTATCCTATTGTAGAAAATCCATCCCAATGAATTCCGTGTGATCTCTGATGCAAGGGTGGAGAAGTGGACGTTAAAACAGTAATGATGATGGTTACGATGATGATACATACATTAAAATATGTATGAATGTTTGTATGTATGTATGTATGTATGTATGTATGTATGTATGTATGTATGTATGTATGTATGTATGTATGTATAGGAGAGCGGATGGCTGGCTGATATATATGTATGTATGTCAGTTGTCTTAAGAATTGTTTCCGCTTTTATCGATGAATGCTTTTAAGTAGACTTTCCTGTGTGGTATTTGAATGTTTTCCACAGAATAGATTTCATATCCATTCTCTCGATTGACTGCATTCTTTGTTCATTATATGTATAGTTTATGGACGTGGAGGCGCAATGGCCCAGTGGTTAGGGCAGCGGACTCGCGGTCATAGGATCGCGGTTTCGATTCCCAGACTGGGCGTGGTGAGTGCTTATTGAGCGAAAACGCCTAAAGCTCCACGAGGCTCCGGCAGGGGATGGTGGCGGACCCTGCTGTACTCTTTCACCACAACTTTCTCTCACTCTTACTTCCTGTTTCTGTTGTGCCTGTAATTCAAAGGGTCAGCCTTGTCATACTATGTCACGCTGAATCTCCCCGAGAACTACGTTAAGGGTACACGTGTCTGTGGAGTGCTCAGCCACTTGCACGTTAATTTCACGAGCAGGCTGTTCCGTTGATCGGATCAACTGGAACCCTCGACGTCGAAAGCGACGGAGTGCCAACAACAAAAAATGGACGTAAAAGGTTATCAACGCGTGGGAGAGATTGCATTTGGTTTTTGTTGATGTGCTAGTTAGAAAATATAAAAGTGCTCAATATAACTTTATATCGGAAGTGAGTTGAATTTTATGTATTTTAATTTATTGAAATAAGCAGGGAATACATAACCTGAAACAGAGATTGCAGTCGATCGGTCGACCGTTTTACGTCATCTACTCCGAAAAGTGCTCTCATACCCAACACTAATTTGTACTGAACACTTTTATGTCTTTGTTTAAGAACATAAAAAAATATACTTGTGTGTGTAGGTATGCATGTATATGTGTGATAGACCTATACAACGCTGGATTAACCATTGAGCAAAATAAGAACGTGCTCAGGTCATCATGGGATGTGGGGCACAAAAGAAATCACTTTAAACTTGCTAAAACAATATTCGAAGTGGTTTATATGATAGAAAATATAATTTCGTAATGTTCATTGAGTCACGGTGAGGATCTGATCCAAGACTTTGCAATTAAAACAGTAGCAGAAAATTTTTCAAATGTAAAGTGGAAGTTTACATAAATAAACATTATTTTCCATCTTACTCCTAGTTTCGCTTCGTTTTCAAAAAGAAAACAAAATTCATTTCATGGCTTATTATTATTATGTATATTTTGAATTACATATACATGGGGACACCGAAATTATTAAGTACTAACGGCCTGTATGGGTCTTAATCTGGCCCTGGACCTATAAGTATGCATATCAGCATGAGTGTATGTATAGATTTATAAAAAAATACATACATACATACATATGATCCCTCTGATTAAGACCGTTTATAAAGGAGAATATCATCCCCTCGCAAAATGAAGCAGGATTGGAAATTTTAATTTGAAATTAAGGAATACGAGGAAGAAGATAAAGAAATATAGTTCATATGTTGAATTTCTATTTTTTTATTTTATCTTTATCCATCTATCTATCTATCTATCTATCTATCTATCTATCTATCTATCTATCTATCTATTTATCTATCTATCTATCTGTCTGTCTATCTGTCTAGCTTTCGATTGAGCGATTGAGCGATAGATAGATAGATAGATAGATAGATAGATAGATAGATAGATAGATAGATAGATAGATATGGCTGTATGGTAAGTAGCTTTCGCAAGTGTCTTCTGCTATAACTTCGGGCCGACCAAGTCCTTGCGAGTGGCTTTCGTGGGCGGAAACTGAAATAAGCTTGTCGTATGTATATATATATATATATATATATATATATATATATATATATATATATAATACAAAGAATATATATACATGTATACACACATATATGTACATACTTATATCTACATGTGTATA
>NC_142928.1:101946625-101950821 GCF_046866305.1 Octopus bimaculoides
GTCTTAATAACTGACGAGGTGCCGGAGCAGATTTCCGCCCCAACATCCGAAACTTGGAGTTTTATTATGGCAACCGAATAATTATCATATATATTATAGATACCTAGGCCAAGTATCTTTTGCTATTGCCTCGGGTCGACAAAACATTTGTGTGTGAATTTGGTAGACGGAAACTGAAAGAAGCCTGTCGTATATATATATATATATATATATGTATATATATATATATATATATATATATATATATATATATATATATATATATATATATTCTATTTTCATTTCTCTCTTGTCTTTTTCCCTCTTAACTCAGTATGACTTGTCGACCACCACTAACATTAATGAACTTTGTACATTCAAACAAATGACATACAGTTTTAATATTATTGACTGCTATGAACATTCAAACTTGCACCTGTGCTCCTAACTCATAATGCTAAATTTATCCGTTTTGAAAATGTTAATTTGTCAACATTGAAACATTTTAATTTGTCAACATTGAAACTTTTAAAGAAGTTTTTCTAATTTAGAATTTTAAACTGTTACCATTGATAAAACTAAGATATTTTTCTAATTCATAATTTTAAACTTTTACCATTGATAAACAAAAAAATTTGTTGAAACTAATTTGGTATATATATAAATAAATGTATTTTAAACAATTACGAATTTTGAAATTTAGGTGCATTTTCAACAACAAATGTTCCTATATTTTTTCCTGCGTGGAAACACCCGCACTCTTTTGTATTATGTATATATATATATATATATATTTATGTATGTATGTGTCTATTTGCCTCTCCCCCCACCATCACTTGAAAACTGATGTTGGTGTGTTTACGTCCCTGTAACTTAGCAGTTCGGCAAACGATAACGATACTATAAGTACTAAGCTTACAAAGAATAACTCATTATGGCGGTGCTCCAGCATGGCAGCAGTGAAATGACTGAAACAAGTAAAAGAATAAAAGAATATGTATGCATGTGTATGTGTGTGCGTGCGTGTGTGTGTGCGTGTGTGTGTGTGTGTGCGTATGTGTGTGTGTGTGTGTGTGTGCGTGTGTGTGTGTGTGTGTGTGTGAATTTACCTACAATTTTATGAATAGCAGCAAAGAATATACTAATGGTGTGTCTTTTCAGGGAGACAGATATAATCATAAACACACAGATTGTAAATTCAACTTCATACGCACACGCATGCGCGCACACATAAATATACATATATACATCTGTAAAGATGTGTGTGTGAGTGTTGTGCGCGCGCGCGTACGTCCCAGCCAATACATGTATACATTATCATACATATAGACACATACACATACACTATATTAATTTGTATGTATATATACATACATACACACGCATCATGCACGCACATGTATATGTATGTGTGTGTATATATATATTATGGGTGCAGGGGTAGCAGTGCGGTAAGAAGCTTGTTTCCAAACCACATGCTTCCGGGTTCAGTTCCACTGCGAGGCATCTTGGGCATATGTTCTGTACTATAGCCCCGGACTGACCAATGCCTTGTGAGTGGATTTGGTAAACTGAAAGAAGCCCGTCGTATATATGTCCGTATACATGTATAGTCTTTCGAAAGGGCGTAAAATAAATTCCTTTTTGGATCCCAAGGCTCATAAAGCTATAAAAAGAATAGCAGGAGAATATTACGTTTCAGTTATTTTTGATAGAAAATTGAGTGTCTGTGTGTGTGTGTGTGTGTGTGTGTGTGTGTGTGTGTGTGTGTGTGTGTGTGTGTGTGTGTGTGTGTGTGTGTGTGTGTGCGCGTGTGTGTGTGTGTGTGTGTGTGTGTGTGTGTGTGTGTGTGTGTGTGTGTGTGTGTGTGTGTGTGTGTGTCTGTCTGTCTGTCTGTCTGTCTATATATATCTATACATACACATATACATACATATTTATATATTTGTATATATATATATATATATATATATATATATATATATAAAATACAAAAATGGGACAAGAACGCAAAACAACCAGGTGATACAAAATAGGGAAAACAAAACATCCAGACAGACGACCATACCGAAGGGCTTGGTAAAAATTATTAATTGTTGATTTATTAATAAATTAATAAATTGATAATCCTTTACCCTTTTAATTTGTAATAATATCAATCTCTATATATATATATATATATACATATATATATATATATATATATATATATATATATATATATATATATACATATATATATATATATATATATATATATATATATATATATATATATATATATATACATATATATATATATATATATATATATATATATATATATATATTTATTTATTTATATATATATATATATATATATTTATATATATATTTATACATATGTATATATGTGTGTGTGTGTGTGTGTGTGTGTGTGTGTGTGTGTGTGTGTGTGTGTGTGTGTGTGTGAAGGCGCATGGCTCAGTGGTTAGAGTGGCGAGCTTATGACCGTGAGGTTGTGAATTCGATTCCCGAACCGGGCTGCGTGTTGTGTTCTTGAACAAGACACTTTATTTCACAATGCTCCAGTTCACTCACCTGTAGAAATGAGTTGCGACATCACTGTTGCCAAGCAGTATCGGCCTTTGCCTTTCCCTTGGATAAGATCAGTGGTGTGGCGAGAGGAGGCTGGTATGCATGGGCGACTACCGGCCTACCACATTATCATTGCCCGGACTTGTGCCTCGGAGGGTACTTTCTAGGTGCAATCCCATGGTCATATATATATTTATATAATAAGTATAGTCGTCACTATACTTGTTGCTTTTCGGTTAATAATTTATATATATATATATATATATATATATATATATATATATATATATATATATATATATATATATATATATATATATATATAATACAAATAATAAATGAGTATATGCATATATATGTATGTACATACCTACATCTACATGTATATATAGATGCATATCTGGGTACAGGACGTTGCAAAAAAACGTGGACAAAATGATAAACAGAGTACAGAAAACACACAGGCCACATAGAGAACATTTCCTTCATCAGCTGCCACCATTCTAAAACTAAGCGTTTCGAAGAGTTTATATATATATATATATATATATATATATATATATATATATATATATATATATATATATATACATATATATATGTATATATATATGTATGTATATATATATATATATATATATATATATATATATATATATATATATTTATTTATAGACACAGGCGTGGTTATATGGCAAGAAGCTTGTTTCTCAACCACATGGTTCCGGGTTCTGTTCTACTGCGTGGCCCCTTGGGAAAGTGTCCCCTCCTGTAGCCTCGGACCGACCAAAGACAAGACTTGCGAGTGGATTTGGTAGGCGGAAGCAGCCCGTCGTATATATATGCGTGTGTGTGTGTGTGTTTGTGTGTGTGTGTGTGTGTGTGTGTTTGTGTGTTTGTGTGTGTGTGTTGATGTTTATATATATATATATATATATATACCACAACACACACACACGGGCGCACGCACATATACACGCAATATCACACACAGGCACCTACATATTTCTAATGCTACGCACTCTCAAACGCAAACAAAAATCTTGTCAGTAGAGCCTATAATAGCTCCGTCAGTTGGGTGGTGCGTCAAGCTGACGGGAATAATATGTGTGGGTGTGTTCTTACGTTGAGTGGATGTCACTCCTTGCCTGTGTTTTGTTGAGCTGTGCACGCGTCAAACGAAAACAAAGGCCATCGATGTTCAAACCCGAAAAGGCCGAGCACTTTCTGACGTATTGCTACGTTCTTTCCTCATTAGTGAATCATTTTGCAAATTTATTTGGAAATGCCCACCAGCCATTTCGAGCTTATGCACCAAACAGCGGAAATGATAAAACTGGACCAAATTCAGGGTATGTACCTCAATTTACCACTTATGTGTACGGATATATATATTTACTACTTATTTAACACCTATGTATACGGATATATATATATATATATATATATATATATATATATATATATATATAAAGATATATATATATATATACACATATATATATATATATATATATATATATATACATACATACATACATATATATATATATACATATATATATATATATATATATATATATATATATATATATATATATACATATATATATATATATATACACACACACACATATATA
>NC_142928.1:101953821-101958821 GCF_046866305.1 Octopus bimaculoides
AGGCTTCTAAAGAATAAGTCCTGGGGGTCGATTTGCTCGACTAAAAGGCGGTGCTCCAGCATGGCCACAGTCAAAAGACTGAAGCAAGTAAAAGAGTAAAAGAGTATATATATATATATATATATATATAGGTATATGCATGTATATATTTACGTATTTGTGTATGTACATATTTCTTTGCGTGTATGTCCGCGTATATATATATGGATATATATATATGTGTGTGTGTGTGTGTGTGTGTGTGTGTGTGTGTGTGTGTGTGTGTGCGCGCGCGTGTGTGTGTGTGTGTGTGTGTGTACATATATATATACATATATGTATGTATGTTTGTGTGCATGTATTTATTTGTATGAATGTATATATATATGTATGTACATATATATGTATGTATATATATACGTATGCATATACATACACATATATGTATGCATATATATATATATATATTGTGCTATTATGCAAAAGTTCGTAAGTCCAGAACGTTGCCATTTCTGAAAACGAAAAAATAGTTTCACCATTCCTTAGCAAAATCGTTGTACTACATTTTAACAATTTTTGATATCTTGGCATCTGAAGCTGGAGATACGATAGTTTGACCAAAAGAACCGGCTATTGCAAGCAAAAATAAATATTGCAATAAACGCATTTGGCCAAATTTGAACATACGACAGTTCAACATAATAGCAACGATATATATATATATAGGTTAGCTGAGTTAGAGGTTAAAATAACCGTCTAAGGCTGGGGTCACCAAACTTTTTTATAGTGGACCATATATAGCTAAAAGAATGCCAAGCGCGGGCCGGACAAATATTTTGTTCAGTTCAGTGCAATATAGAATACTCTGAATGTACACAAAAAATAAAAACAGTCATTCTATTTATTTATCAATACATAAAATACACAGAATAATAAAAACAATAAACATATCTTAATAATACCAAAATATTACCAAGTTAGAATTTTTAGAAAAAGTGTGCACATAGCTGATTTGCATAAAACGTAAACAGCACAAAAGTTAACGAGATTTGTGAAACTGGCGTTTTGCTTCCAAAATATCATCAACATTTGCTTTATGATTGCTGCAGCCAACCATAAGAATTGCTTTCAAATGTTCTTCAGTGAGCTTTGTTCGATGTATTGACTTCACACATATCGTTGCTATTATGCAAAAGTTCGTAAGTCCAGAACGTTGTCATTTCTGAAAACGAAAAAATAGTTTCACCATTCCATAACAAAATCGTTGTACTACATTTTAACAATTTTTAAAAACATTTGCTCACAAATATAAGTTGCTCCAAAAACTCATGCCATACCTGAGGCAAATTTTTTCAATTTTGAAAACTCATCAGCAGGCAAGTAACGATAAAATTCAATGAGTTTTCCTTCTCTGTGATTCTCTTCCAACAAGGTATTAGCTTGCAAGTCAATAAGCTCCAGTTGTAGTTCAGTTGGCATGTTATCAAATTAACAGCCAAAGGAATTCTCAAACAAAAGAATTTCATTCTCATTTCTATCAAGCTCTGAAAATCTTTGAGAAAAATGCTTATTTAAGACCCGAATGATTTTTTTCTAAAACTCCAGGTAAACTTGTTCCACATTTTCTGTGCAAAACTCTTGAAAACACTGAAAATGAGAGAAGTTTCCTCCTTCAAGTTGTGCTTCAAACAATGATAGCTTTCCCCGAAATGCTGTAATAATTCTGTAGAGATCACTGAGAAGGTTATTCTTTCCTTGCAATTTTAAATTCAATTCTTTCATATGAGAAGTGGCGTCAACTAAAAATAACAACTTTGATAACCATGAAGGATATGACAGCTGTGAATCAGCTCTATTCTTTTTGGTGAGAAAAAGATCTATTTCCTTTCGGAGCTTATAAAAACGAAACAGGACTTTATTGCAACTGAGCCATCTCACTTCTGTGTAGTAAGGCAAGTCACAGAAATCAGAATCCATTTCTTCAAGGAAAGCCTGGAACAGTCGGTGATTAAACCCGTGATTCCGAATAAAGTTCACCACAGTAGTAACCGGTTTTAGTAGCAAGAAATAGCTAAGTGTTTACCGCAGAGTGATTGCTGATGTATAATTCAGTGTATAAACAGAGCTTTCGGAAGTTAAAGCTCCTCCATCTTGGTCTGGATCCGCCCTACCAAACCCTTCCTCACTCCTGCCATGTTTTTTCCTCTATCGACTGTAACACACCGAAGCTGATTCCACTGAAGGTTATAGTTTTGCAAAGTTTTCTGCACCTCTATGAAAATATCTTCTCCAGTTGTTGTTCTATGTATACTGCAAACGGATGCCATTTCTTCTATAATCTCAAAGTTGCAATTAACACCACGAATGAACACGAGAAGTTGTGCTGTACTAGAGAGATCAGTAGATTCATCCATTGCAAGAGAATACCACAAAAATTTCTTAGCTTTCTCATGTATCTATTACTATATATTCTCTCCAAGTTCTATTCTCCGCACAACTGAATTTGCTGAAAGCCTCATACAGCCAAACATGTTAGCTTTTTTCAGGACACAAGTCATTTGCTGCTTCCATCATGCACTCTTTTATAAAGTTTCCGTCAGTAAATGGTTTTCATCCCTCTGCCAACTTATTCACTATTTTGCAACTTACATGAGTGATAAATTCATTTTCAACAAACTTTTTCGTAAAGAAATTCCTTTGATATTCCAAACTACGTTTCATAGATTCAAATTTCTCGGACCGCAATTTTCCAGAATATTTAGAATGTCTTGAGAGATGTTTTGCTTCGTAGTGACGACGAATATTGTACTCTTTCATGAGAGCAGCACTTTTGTTGCATATCAGGCAACTAGCTTTCTGGTCGTTTGTTTCCCCAAAGAATTACTTTTCTCTCCATTCTTTATTGAAAATGCAACATTCATCATCAACTGCCTTTCGGTTGTAAATTTGCGAATAAGCAACCCTTATTATTTATTTATGTATATATATATATATATATATATATATATATATATATATATATATATATATTGTTTGTTTTTGATTTTGTCGACAACACAGTATAGTAGGATCAGTTGGGCACCATGACGCAATTCACTCTTCCAGAAATTTGGAAACGACATGCTGTACTGCTTGGAATTCGCAGTGGAAGCTCCATTCCAGAGTTTTTGGGTGTCAATCAAGCATCCAGTCAACATCATGGTGTTTGGATTGATCACTAATGATGGCAATGTTAAGCCTCCATTCACCCTTCCACACGGCCTCAGACTCAACGCGGAGGCCTACATCAAGTGCCTGGAGTAGGTAGTGCTCCCTGGGTCAAGAGGGTGGCTGCTGGAAGACCCTACGTCTAGAAACAGGACTCTTCACCATGCCACACAAGCAGGAGAACCCAGTCATGGCTGCCAGACAATTTCTACGACCACATCACCCCTAACATCTGGCCATCTAACTCCCCAGTCTGCAACCCCTTTGATTATTATATGTGGGACGCAGTTGAGAGAGAGGCTAACGAAACTCCTTTTAACACCAAAGATGAACTGAAGGCAAGGATTATAGCAGCATTTATCAACTTAAACAAGGAAACTGTCCAGAAGAGTTACGGGAGATTCCGAAGCAATTTTATTGAATAATTTTACTCATTCGTATTTCAAGATGTCTTTATGTAATTTTGGTAAATATATCTGTTAAAATGAAATTTCAGTGTTATCTTTATTTTTGTGTAACTTAGACAAGTTTATTCATCGCACCCTCTGTGTGTGGGGGGGGGGGATGTAACTCACTGTTTCCCTTACGTCATGTCTTACTTAATCACCAACTGGTTTATACTGTTAACCACAACATTAAATGTAAATTTTATCTTCATTGCTCATTGATGCAAAATATGTTTTTTATGTGCAAATTCAACTGAGTGGAATTAATTTACTGTTCAGGTGTGTCTAGTTTGAATATAATTTAAAGATGTTACAATTTTTCGTTCGAGATGCTTTTTTCAAATCATATGAAACAAAGCACGAAAACGTTTCGGCTTGTAGTTTTTTTCCTTTGAACAAAATGCGAATAGTAACACGTGTGTGTGCTAGTGCGTGTGCTTTTGTGTGTATATGTTTGTGCGTGAGAATGAAAGATTGAATCATTGTGTGTGTGTTTTATCACCATTTTCTGTCAAAATTAATTGTTTCTGATAATTTTATTATCTCTCAAATAATCCAATTATTAAGAAGTTTGAATATAGAAACACTTTTCGCTCGTGAGACTAGTACAAGTATTAGAATAATTCGGAGAAAGCTTCTGACTGGAATCGCGATAAGAACAATAGCATTTTACTTCCTCATATATATATACATAAAAAATATCATACAAATGTGTGTGTCTATATTCTACCAATGCGTCAAAACTGCCCTAACTCTTCGAAACGCTTAGTTTTAGAATGGTGGCAGCTGATGAAGGAAATGTTCTCTATGTGGCCTGTGTGTTTTCTGTACTCTGTTTATCATTTTGTCCACGTTTTTTTTTTGCAACGTCCTGTACCCAGATAGGCATCTATATATACATGTAGATGTAGGTATGTACATACATGTACGTATATATGCATATACTCATTTACTATTTGTATTATATATATATATATATATATATATAATATATTTATAAGAAAAGAAATGACAAAGTAATAAACAATTATCTTATGGACTTCATTAGCTTACAGCTGTTTTTGCTATAAGATGCAGTTGATTCATAGTTGAGTGCCTGAGTAAAGACTTATAGCTTCATCGGAGTTTCGAATATGAAGTGCATTTTATTTGGGTAAAGAATTACATTTGCAGTGTCTAAATATCAAAATACACACACGCACACATATATTGTTATATTTCGGGACTTTTTTGTTTGTTTCTTTTTTTTTTTTGTCAAATAAACATACGCACTATATATTCGTTCGTCACTCGTTTATTACTTTTCTTATTTTATCTTATGTGCATTGTCTGAAAATCTTTCGTCACACATTTGTGACCTCTTCAGCG
>NC_142928.1:101961321-101966321 GCF_046866305.1 Octopus bimaculoides
ATATATATATATATATATATATATATATATATATATATATATATATACATACACACTCATAAACACACACAGACATACACATACACACGTGTACGTATTTATAACTGTATGAATGCAGGTATGTGTATATCCATGATTGCCTAATGTATAATTATGCAATTATGCTTGTAACTATCTATGCATAAATATACATATTTCGTCATATATCGTCTTGTGGTGCACCTAGACACACTGTCATGATGTTACTAGTGGGTCCTTCGATGTTTCAGCCCTCTCATCAAACAGACACCTGTATCCAGTCGCCCTGTTTTTAATTTAGTTCTGCATTTAAGCGATGAGGAATTATGTACTTTATTTACATTATTTACATTTGATGGATATTTGTCGTCATCTTGTTTGTTGTTAACACAACGTTTCGGCTGATATACCCTTCAGCCTTCATCAGGTGTCTTGGGGAAATTTCGAACCTGGGTCCTCATTCCGAAGGTATTTTTCGGTGTTATTATTATTATTATTATTATTATTCAAGTCACTGCCTGGAATCGAACTCGGAATCTTGGGGTTAGCAGCCCGTGCTCTTAACCACTACGCCATATGCCCAATAATAATAACAATAATAATAATAATGATAATAATAATAATAATAATAATAATAATAATAATAATAATAATAACATCGAAAAATACCTTAGGAATGAGAACCCAGGTTCGAAATTTCCCCAAGACACCTGATGAAAGCTGGAGGGTATATCAGCCGAAACGTTGTGTTAATAACAAACAAGATGAGGACAAATATCCGTTAAATATAAACAATGTAAATAATGTACATAATTCCTCATCGCTTAAATACAGAACTAAATTAAAAACTGTTAATATAAAGATAAGTAAATTATACAATATGCATGTATGTACGTATGTATGCATGTATGTATGTATGTATGTATGTATGTATGTATGTGTGTACGTATGTATGTATGTACGTATGTATGTAAGTATGTATGTATGTATGTATGTATGTATGTACGTATGTATGCATGCATGTATGTATGTAAGTATGTATGTATGTATGTATGTATGCATGTATGTCATTATTCAGTTTTATTTAAAGATGTTTACCAATAGAGAAAGAACCAGTTTCTAACCAAAATCCATGGCTCACGGGGTTTTTGAATGTATGTATGTACGTATGTATGTATGTATGTATGTATGTATGTATGTGTGCAGATTTGTATGCTTTGTTTTATGTATATATTCTCATGCATATAGTTGCATATCTAGACATGCTCATATATATACTTAAATGATAAACTTCTGGCAAGTTTTACAGATTTTTAGTGTTCCAGTGGTGACTTGGATCTGTAGTCCTCGAATAAGCTTTCTCCGTACTGGTTTTGAGAAGCCTAATTTCTCAAGATTGGTATTTAGGAAGTGTACACATATCCAAGTGCCCCAGTAATTTTTGGTATAAAGCTGAACTTACAATCTGGATAGAATAGCTGTAGATTCCTCAATAGTTCAGCGTATGTATGTATGTATGTATGTATGTATGTATGTATGTATGTATGTATGTATGTATGTATGTATGTATGTATGAAAAAACAAATAAGGGCAAACCACCCATACAAATGTTTGATTAGCTGGGTTTGATCATGACACACCCCATGACTTTGACCTCGTTCCACTTCCGTGTACTCAAAATGTTCTATCCCGAAAGTTCCCGTGACCAACTCAGGTGTCAGAATAAGTGAGAAATGGTCCACTGGCGGTTAAGACATAACTGCTCATAGACTGTCAAATTGATTCTTATTAGCAGTCAGTCATTTGCAGGTTCTGCGTAGTCGAAGCCTATCCCTTCCTGAATCTGCCCATTATCTTTTCTTCTTCCTTTTTGCTTTTACCTTCAGTTCTTTCAGAGTGTTCATCAGTTTGGCCTGGACTCTTCTAAAAACCGTCAACTTAATACAGTCCTAAATAGGGGATGAATTCCTTCTTACAAGTCTTTCTCACTTTCCGCCTGGGTTCACGTTTTTTATTTACTCTTTTACTCTTTTACTTGTTTCAGTCATTTGACTGCGGCCATGCTGGAGCACCGCCTTTAGTCGAGCAAATCGACCCCAGAGCTTATTCTTTGTAAGCCTAGTACTTATTCTATCGGTCTCTTTTGCCGAGCCGCTAAGTTACGGGGAGGTAAACACACCAGCATCGGTTGTCAAGACACACAAACACACATACATATATATATATATATATATATATATATATATATATATATATATATATATATATATATATATATATATATATATATATATATATATACATACATATATATATACAACGGGCTTCTTTCAGTTTCTGTCAACCAAATCCAATCACAAGGCTTTGGCCGGCCCGAGGCTAAGTAGAAGACACTTGCCCAAGGTGCCACGCAGTGGGAATGAACCTGGAACCATGTGGTTGGTAAGCAAGCTACTTACCACACAGCCACTCCCGCGCCTATATTTATTTATTTATTTATTTATTTATTGTAAGAGTAATATATTGTTTTCTTATTTTTCTCTAACACCCCTGCCACACCCCCATCTCCACCTGATCATAGTTTAACAAAAGTGTAGTGCTACTGGTTATGGACGGCTCCCAGCAACTTCTTGAACGCGTTATTTCTATTTCTGTTGTCTCAGCTGTTATTTGCTTCCTCTTCTCTGCCATACGTGTTGCATAAAGAGTCAAGTGACTCTTAAAGCAGATCATGTAACAGCTGAGTTTCCTTCCCTGTACCACCAGTTATAACGCCTTTCTCTCTGCACCGACAGTAAGGTTATAGGTGGTTATCAGGGTCAATATGTTATGTGATCACACCACCTCAACAGTGACTATATGTACATACTGTATTGTAAAAAGTGATAACGAGCTAAGGGCCAACATCGCTTCCCTCCAATATCACTAACTGTAATCCCCGTGTTTCGTCGTCCCCTATATTGCGGCACCAGCTTATGGACAGGAGCGTGACGCTTTAGTTCGGCCTGCTTTTTTGTATCTTTAGTTCATACGACCAGCCACACACTTTCATACGTTCCGCTCCTATCAATATATTGGATTGTCCGGAAAGTTCATGCCGATTTTTAAAGGAAAGAAAAAAGTCAATAAATACTTACCCTTACATTTTTAATCAATTTTTAATCAATTTTTAATCATTTTGTTGCACAATGCGTCTCCATCTTTCCTTTCACTTGAAAATACCCTCTTCTCAGAATTGAAGTGGTTTCATGGCAAATAAGTCGAAAGGTAAGCTACTATAAATCGGCACGATCTTTCCGGACAACCCAATACTTTCGAGATCTTTTAAACTGTTCTTTTGAAGGTATGCATTGACTCCATCTGGTTTTCGAGAGGTAGATATTTATCACCTTCATCGCCGACTCATTGATAAATTCCTCAAGCAAGAACGCACACCTCTTTGCGACATGTCGCTACCACACTTCATTCTTTCACTGAATTCCATTCATGTCAAAAGCTTCCTTTAGTTTATAGTGCCAGCAAAAGAGCTGCTGTTAGTTTGTACCTTTGGTGATCGCTTAAAGGTTCGCATGGTTGTTCTGGTTAGTAATTTTCTTTATGACGCGTATGTTCGAATTTTCAGGTGTCAAATTGTGATTGTCTATACTTGCGAGTATATATGATCGTCATTTTTTGTGTTTATTCTTTTTCTAAATTTGTTTCACGTATTCATAAATTATACCAGCATTTTCTTACGAAAGGGATATTCAGTGTTATTTCCTTTTTTATTAATATTAATATTACTGTCCGTTTAGAGAAGCCGCAAAACTCAAGGAAAGTTTTTCACGAAAATAAATTATGATTAAAAATACAGACATTTTGTCAACTCCAGATACTTACTGATATAGACATTCCAAAGCCCCCTCTTAACGAAAAGGAAATAATAAATTAATTAATTAATTAAAAATAAGATAAAAAATTTTAAATCACAAAAACGGAGAAGTGTTCACTCCGAAAAAACAAATTCTTGATTCAGTCACATTTTAGAGCTTCCATACATATTTTCAGTCCTTTTATTTTTAGTTATGTATCTTTCCGTTCCTAGGCCAACCTTGCCTCTCAAGCTTCTCTGGCGGTAAATCACAAGTGCAAATCAAATACTGATGTAGATATATACGACAATATCCTTCTTTAGATTTATCCAAGATTACGAGGCTATATTAAAAATCAATTTAATCGATTACAAATGCCTCTGAGATTTGTGTACTTGTGATTATATCGGGAATCGAAATTATACACTCTTTTTAAACAAAACCAATTTAAGGAAGCAGTAACCGCAACCCCAAAATTTGCACACACACATATATGTGCATATATATTCATGTATGTAGGTGTGTGTGCGTGCGTGTGTGTGTGTGTGTGTGTGTGTGTGTGTGTGTGTGTGTGTGTGTGTGTGTGTGCGTGCGTGTGTGTGTGTGTGTACAGAGCTTATATGAGAAGTGGATTCAGGCGGAGTATCGGTTTGAACCTAGTGAGTAATTAACAGAACCATTTGTGCAAAAAGCAAAACAAAAGAAAGAAAGGAAAAAAGAAAGAAAGGAAGGAAGAAAGAAAGGAAGAATGAAAGAAAGAAAGAACATCATTGTGTTTAAATTTTTAGAGAGAGACGTTCTTTCTTTTCCGGACCCCAAAAGCAATCTTGCCCCGCATTGCAAAATTTCTCACGGACGTCCAGTCTCCGCACACAGACAAACGCACACACACACACACACACACACACACACACACACACACACACACACACACACACACACACACACACACACACGTACACACACATACACACACATACGCACAAATATATGTATATACGTGTATGTATATAGTTATAATTCCTTTTGGAATAGTATGTCTCGAAGCACACCAGCGTGCAAATATTGGATTGAAAAACCCTTTCAAATGAATAAGTCGAAGGCCTACATCAACAATATATATATATATAG
>NC_142928.1:101986321-102003821 GCF_046866305.1 Octopus bimaculoides
TTATTTCCCTTCTTCGGCGTTCGACAGCTGATGACCTTGGTGAGAGAGAAAAACCTGGCAAAATCTTATATCTTCTTTTCCAGTGACATTCTTCACTGATATTGAAAAGGTGAAAACAAGCAATGTTAATTCTCTAAATGAAGTATTAACAGTAACTGCACGATAAAGTGTAGTATATTGCCACTTAAGTGTGGCTGACCCCTAGGGGTGGATGTTACTGTTGCTTTTAGCCCCAGGAGGACATCTCCTCCAGCTGGCTTATCGACACACGACTGTGTCCTGTTTGCCAAGGGAGTTATCCCTCTCACCACGACCAGCAGCACGAACGTATCCGGATTTCAGGGTTATTTCCCTTCTTCGGCGTTCGACAGCTGATGACCTTGGTGAGAGAGAAAAACCTGGCAAAATCTTATATCTTCTTTTCCAGTGACATTCTTCACTGATATTGAAAAGGTGAAAACAAGCAATGTTAATTCTCTAAATGAAGTATTAACAGTAACTGCACGATAAAGTGTAGTATATTGCCACTTAAGTGTGGCTGACCCCTAGGGGTGGATGTTACTGTTGCTTTTAGCCCCAGGAGGACATCTCCTCCAGCTGGCTTATCGACACACGACTGTGTCCTGTTTGCCAAGGGAGTTATCCCTCTCACCACGACCAGCAGCACGAACGTATCCGGATTTCAGGGTTATTTCCCTTCTTCGGCGTTCGACAGCTGATGACCTTGGTGAGAGAGAAAAACCTGGCAAAATCTTATATCTTCTTTTCCAGTGACATTCTTCACTGATATTGAAAAGGTGAAAACAAGCAATGTTAATTCTCTAAATGAAGTATTAACAGTAACTGCACGATAAAGTGTAGTATATTGCCACTTAAGTGTGGCTGACCCCTAGGGGTGGATGTTACTGTTGCTTTTAGCCCCAGGAGGACATCTCCTCCAGCTGGCTTATCGACACACGACTGTGTCCTGTTTGCCAAGGGAGTTATCCCTCTCACCACGACCAGCAGCACGAACGTATCCGGATTTCAGGGTTATTTCCCTTCTTCGGCGTTCGACAGCTGATGACCTTGGTGAGAGAGAGTGGCAATATACTACACTTTATCGTGCAGTTACTGTTAATACTTCATTTAGAGAATTAACATTGCTTGTTTTCACCTTTTCAATATCAGTGAAGAATGTCACTGGAAAAGAAGATATAAGATTTTGCCAGGTTTTTCTCTCTCACCAAGGTCATCAGCTGTCGAACGCCGAAGAAGGGAAATAACCCTGAAATCCGGATACGTTCGTGCTGCTGGTCGTGGTGAGAGGGATAACTCCCTTGGCAAACAGGACACAGTCGTGTGTCGATAAGCCAGCTGGAGGAGATGTCCTCCTGGGGCTAAAAGCAACAGTAACATCCACCCCTAGGGGTCAGCCACACTTAAGTGGCAATATACTACACTTTATCGTGCAGTTACTGTTAATACTTCATTTAGAGAATTAACATTGCTTGTTTTCACCTTTTCAATATCAGTGAAGAATGTCACTGGAAAAGAAGATATAAGATTTTGCCAGGTTTTTCTCTCTCACCAAGGTCATCAGCTGTCGAACGCCGAAGAAGGGAAATAACCCTGAAATCCGGATACGTTCGTGCTGCTGGTCGTGGTGAGAGGGATAACTCCCTTGGCAAACAGGACACAGTCGTGTGTCGATAAGCCAGCTGGAGGAGATGTCCTCCTGGGGCTAAAAGCAACAGTAACATCCACCCCTAGGGGTCAGCCACACTTAAGTGGCAATATACTACACTTTATCGTGCAGTTACTGTTAATACTTCATTTAGAGAATTAACATTGCTTGTTTTCACCTTTTCAATATCAGTGAAGAATGTCACTGGAAAAGAAGATATAAGATTTTGCCAGGTTTTTCTCTCTCACCAAGGTCATCAGCTGTCGAACGCCGAAGAAGGGAAATAACCCTGAAATCCGGATACGTTCGTGCTGCTGGTCGTGGTGAGAGGGATAACTCCCTTGGCAAACAGGACACAGTCGTGTGTCGATAAGCCAGCTGGAGGAGATGTCCTCCTGGGGCTAAAAGCAACAGTAACATCCACCCCTAGGGGTCAGCCACACTTAAGTGGCAATATACTACACTTTATCGTGCAGTTACTGTTAATACTTCATTTAGAGAATTAACATTGCTTATATATATATATATACATGCATACATCGCATGAAGCATTGGGCATTAAACTATATATATTTGTGTATGTATGTATATACATACACACACACGTACATACATGCATGCATACATATATACATACATACATACGTACAAGATGGAATGGCGAATAGTTATGAAGTTTGCTTCATAACTACGAGATCTCTGGTTTGGTCCCACTACGTGGTATCTTGAGTGAATATCATCTTCTATAACCTCAGGTCGACCCATGGGTCGACAGAAACTGTATAGAATCCCGTCACACACTTTGTCACTCTGATTCTGTCTGAGAATTACGTTATAGCAACACGCGTCTGTCGAATGCTCGGCTCTTGAACTACACGTTACTTCAAGGGCGGGTAATTCAGTTTATCTAACAAGTGAATCTACATTGTCGAACGACAGATACGCGCGCGCGCATACGCACACACACACACACACAAAATGAAGCATGTAAGTACATGCTAGTACTTATATATATGTGTATATGTATATGTATATATATATGCGAGTAAAAATAAATACAAAAAAGGTGGGGTTTTTTGTATGATTGTGTATAGAGGAATATATTATTTTGCTTAAAAGAGTTCCAACACTGTCTGTTTTTTATGTTTTATTTATATTCCTGCAGAACTAATGTGGGGTATAGAATATGGAATATACAATATATAATATGATATACAATATACAATATAAAATAAAATAACATAAAAATGGATGGCACCCTGAAAGAAAGTATTGAATGTAGATGAAATATTGAGTGTTCAATATAAAGGATCAAATATATAAATATATAAATATAAATATATATATATAAAGGCGACTCGAGTTTCAGGGCTATTTCCCTTCGTCATGGCCGGTATGACAGACTTTAACAGACTGTAATAAGTTGGCTGGTTTTCTGTCTTTTATACCAATTCCTTTGGACGGCAGCAGTAGGTGTTTGGCTATTTTTAGAATTGATGTTGAATCTATTTTTAGAAATGATGATATTTTAATTTCTTGTTTTGTGTGGGTTGTAGGGATAAGATTTTTAAACCCCAGTAGGTGTTTGGCTGTTCTTAGAAATGATGCCAAATCTATTTATAGAAATGATGATTTCTGAGAGATTTTGTGTTTTGGTTACAGGGATAAGATTTTTAAACCCCAAGTAAGATGGATTTAATCATTGTTTGTTAAGAGTGGGTTTGAATTTCTTAATAAAGTCCTTTTCTTTGCATTTTCTTTCAATTTCATTCCGGTTATAAAGTTTATGGAATGGAAATATAATAAAAGTTTGATGACCACATGTTGCTAGATGGTTACTCAGTGGTATTTGGCGGACTTCTGGGTTTTTAATCTGTTGTCGATGTACCCGTGAGCGTTCCGATAGTGCATTACCTGTCTGGCCAACGTGCAATTCTTCACAATTAGGGCATTTGATGCAGTAGATTAGATTTCTACTTTTGCAGTTCATGTTCGCATTGGTGAATATTTTCCCTGTTTTTGTGTTCATATATGGGCCGGTATGGATTGATCGGCATGTGCCGCATCGGCTATCATTGCATTGGGATACAGTGAATGTTTGATTTTTGTTGCTGAGGTCAAACCTTGCCTTTGTTAATAGTTTTTTCAAGTTTTTAGGTTGTCTCTTACTGAGAGTTATATTTTGATCTGTAATGATATTTCTCAATTCCTTACTTTGTGCAAGGATCGGTAAGTTCGCTTTGGCGATATTAAAGATGTTCTGGTGGCATGGATTTTGTGTCACTATAAATGGAATGATCTTTTCCTGTTTGTCTTTTCTTTGCGGTGTCCTCAGTTGTTGTATGGGTATTTTCGAAGCCCGCTGAATACCATTTTCTATGAGTCGTGATGGGTATTTTTGCTTCACCAGAAATTCTTTCAGTTCCATCAGGCGTTGATTTCTGGTCTCTATATTCTCTACAATAGTACATATTCTCCTGGCTAGGCAATATGGTATGTTGCGTTTTGTATGGGGTGGATGGCACGATTTAAAGTTCAAGTATTGGTGTGTGTCTGTGTGTTTGTAATATATATCTGTGGTAATGGCGGTGTTCTTTTTAATTACCATTATATCTAGAAATGGTAATTTGCTACTGTTCATCTCCTTTGTGAATTGGATGGATGGGTGTAGGTTGTTCAGGAGGGTGTTAAATTCTTCCACAATGCTTTGAGGTTTGGTCCAGATTATGAAGCAATCGTCCAGGTATCTCTTCCATGCTTTTTCTATAAGCTTCCTAAATTCGGTGTTATATCTCTCCTCTATTTCCTGGTAGAGTTTTTTGCGTGTTCCAAGATATGTATATGTGCATTGAATGTTTATAAACTGTGTTTATTACTCTGTTACTCTTTTACTCGTTACAGTCATTTGACTGCGGCCATGCTGGAGCACACCTTTAGTCGAGCAAATCGCCCCCAGGACTTATTCTTTGTAAGCCTAGTACTTATTCTGTCGGTCTCTTTTGCCGAACCACTAAGTTACGGGGACGTAAACACACCAGCATCGGTTGTCAAGCGATGTTGGGGGTGGGGGGTGGACAAACAGACACAAAAACATATACACACACATATATAAACATATATACGACGGACTTCTTTCAGTTTCCGTCTACCAAATCCACTCACAAGGCTTTGGTCGGCCCGAGGCTATAGTAGAAGACACTTGCTCAAGGTGCCACGCAGTGGCAATGAACCCAGAACCGTGTGGTTGGTAAAGCAAGCTACTTACCACACAGCCATTCCTGCGCCTATATTAAAATACATTTCATTTTCAAACATTAGTGGAATCTGTAGAGACAATTCAATCTTTTATGAATGCCTGTTTTCAATCTGGTGACCGTTCTGGTCCAGGCAGGCCCTTACATTACTATAGTTTATGGTCGTGTGTGTGCACCACATCTTGCTGGAAATATAACTGCACATCTTCAAAATCTCCTTAAATACTTGTCATGACACATTGTTGCAATAAGTTGAAGTAAATATGACCAGCGATAGTACCATCGAAAAAGTATAGTCAAATTAATCTGCACTATATTGTAACACCTGGTAAATTAACATGATGTTTCTCTGTAATATGCGAATTCTCAGTAGGTGCAATTGTGACGGTTAATTGAGCCATTTAACTTAGATGCAGCCTCATTCACTACAAACAATCTTTGTTGAGATGTGTGCATCTTCTACACACTTTGCCAAGTACCACTCGCAAAACTCCTCCCTTCGGTACAAATCATCTTGTTGACGGTATGGAACGTAAGTTTTCCAATGACTGCGCTAACTCATGACGCGCTTGCTGCACAGATTTTCTTGAGTTCTGGCTGTATGTTTCTTGTACTCTTTCTTGCTTTGCGAGGCTTGTTCATGCCTGCAGTCTTCCAGAACGTTTATTGTGGACATTCTGAACATTTCCATTTGTTTCAGATTTATTTCAAATTTAATTCTAATTCTAATAATAATAATCAGCGAAGTTTGGGGTATATGCAGCTATCAACTTTTCAACCAATAATTCTCAACACTAAAACATGGGGCGGAATTCTGGCTTTGCCATCCACTGTGGACCCTCATAACAAATTCCAGTAATCGTAAGTTGCGAAGATGATCCTGTTTGATACTGACTATCTTTGAACTTTGTGTTTTCAAATTTCCTTCTAGGAAAAAACTTCCTTTGTTTAACGTTGAATCTGACTCTCTTCTTTGTTTCTTTTGGATTAAATCTAAAAAGAAATGGAAACTGAGTTATCAGCCGTTAAAGTGTGTAAACATTTTGGAAGGACACTATATATATATTTATATATATGTATACGTGTGCGCACGCGCGTGTGTGTGGCATGCCACTTCAGAACACGAGCATAACCAGCATAACAGTTCTCTCTCTCTCACCCTCCCTTTCTCTATCTCTCTCTCTCTCTCTCTCTCTCTCTCTCTCTCTCTCTCTCTTCTATGTCTTTGCTGATCACAAAAGAACAGAATGGAAAAAATATAACATAATATAATAAAATAATGTGGTGTAGAATATATTCTTTTCTACTTTAGGCACAAGGCCCAAAAGTTTAGGGGAGAGGCATTAGATCGACCCTAGTACGCAACTGGTACTTAATTTATCGACCCGAAAGGATGAAAGGCAATGTCTACCTCGGTGGAATTTGAACTCAGAACGTAAAGAGAGACGAAATACTGCTAAGCATTTTGCCCGGCGTGATAACGTTTCTGCCAGCTCGCCAACTTATGGTGTAGAATATATTGATCAAGAGAACACCTCCATAATCATTTCTAATTAGCATTTTAACGACTACTGTTTTTCCAGTCAGGTAGCATCTGTATAAAATAATCAATTAATAGCTATTGTTTTAACAATAGTTATTCAGTGGCTATCTTATAGTATAGAAGTCATTTAATAGCTAATAATACCAAAGCCATTTAACAGCTATTAATTAATACAACAATCATTTAACGGCTTTTTAATACAATAGTCATTTAATACAATAGTCATTTAATACAATAGTCATTTAATACAATAGTCATTTAATACAACAGACATTTAATGGCTATTAATACAATAGCCATTTAACAGCTATTAATTAATACATAGCCTTTTAATACAATAGTCATTTAATGGCTATTGATTTTCATTCATATGACATCTCTAAATAATTCATCCCGTAAAATAGGCTTAAGTTTCACGACTTCTCATTTACAAATATTGTATATAAAACTAAGTGACTTTGTCATATATTACTTCATCAAGCACAGTGAATTATATGCTTCGCTGAGGAAGCGTAATACGATATCCGGAGGTGTCTTGCGTAACAAGATATTTAAAATATTATTACTTATTGACTAATATTTCTTTCACTTACAGCATAATTACTTCTAGTTCGATACTTTTTATGCTCACTACACATATTATGTTAATACTAACTTACCTATCGTTCTTTCTATGAAGCAGATGATGGCTGGGTAATAATAAAGTATAGGGTAGCATATTGTAAGATTTTACATCTTTAGTATGGGATAGAACAAGCTAGTACAGTGCATCTATACACGAATATCACTCCTTTCGCTCTTTATCTCACCTCTCTCTCTCTCTCTCTCTCTCTCTCTCTCTCTCTCACTCTCTCTTTCTCTCTCTCTCTCTCTCTCTCTCTCTCTCTCTCTCTCTCTCTCTCTCTCTCATACACACACACACACACACACACACTCGTTTGGTTGATCTTCCGTCATTCTCAAAAACGAACATTCAGTTGTTCAACCGCCTTGATTCCTTCTCGTGAAATTAACGTGTAGTCGGCTGAATATTCCTCGGATCTAGTCTTTCTCATTTGCAAAATGAGCCCCAATTAATTTTGCTCAGATTGCTTTCAATTTTGGTTTATCAACCAATTACTTTATCTCGTAAATTAAAGAATCCGATGTTATTTGGGATTAAAGTTAGGAAATTTGGGTAATTTTAGCCAATCAACAGACAGTGTGGCATTAGCAGCTTGTTACCATGACAGCTGCACATTGTGTTGTGGTTCACTGTTGTCTATGTTGATTTTTCACACTTGTTTCTTCACACTACGAGATTCTTTCATCCGAGTGTCTTGTTTCTGTGTGTTAGAATATTACGTATTATTCTGTGCTTTTCCTGCTTGTCAGTATTTTTACATATTTTGCATTTCATATGTTTTTGGGTCTCATTGACTCAGATAGCTAGATTTATGATTTCACTAGGTTAATTTTGTTCATAAAAATTTAAATTAGGAGTATTTCTTAAACCGTTAGCTACACATTTCAACAGCTTAACTGAAAGTTAACGCACGTTACAGGAACTGAGAAGGATATCGTGGAACAGATAAAATGTAGGTGATATAGATAATTTGACGTATTTTTTTTTAATTCTGCGTGCAAAAACATAAGATACGGGTATTCTTTTCCTTGGGACAAATTCTTTGATGACCAGTGTTATTCTTATCATAGTTTACAAATCCAAGCATGAAAACATTACTCAACTTTGGAGTTTTGGAGACATACGCCCCTTCACCCACACACATACACACACACACACACACACACACACACATGAATGCATAAATGTACATATAAACTTATATATGAATACATACATCTACATGCACTTATATATTAATGATGTACATAAATACATGACAGCTATACATGATACTAAAATACGCATAAAGTAAACACATGCAGACATATATTAATATAACAAATTTTAAAAAATAATAAAAACATACAATCAATGAAGAGGCAAGAAAAACAGTAAGATGATACATGTTGATTTTATTAAGTATTTCTGTTTATACAGGAAACCTACAATGAACAGGTCAAACGCTAAACTATAAATTTCACAGGGTACAACCTTAAAGTTGACACCGTTCCGCTAAACGCAGAAATTCCTGTCTCGCTATTGGCTAAAAATACACAGTTTTTTTCGATTTTTAAACCTCTGTAACATTTTTCTCCAATTTTTTTCTCCACGGCATCATACATTCAAAGCAAGGAGATCGGAAGGCTACATTATTATGGCCGATTTTCAGATTTTTTACTTTATTTTAAAAAATGCATATTTTGCGAATGAAAACAAAATAGATCCTATTCCTCTAACACAAGCACCCGCAACACGATTCTGAAATCAAATCAGCAATTCTGGCTATCATCAGCTTGTTCGTGTCTTTGGTAGCGGTTGTCTGTATTTCCAGTCTTTTGTCTTTCGTAATTGCTCCTTTTGTTCCTTTATTTTCAAAAATATTTCGAATTTCTCATATGCATAGATGCCTAAATGTTCACTACATTGAACATTCCTAATACCAATGTTTAATATCTACCTATTTATCTATATATCTATCTTTATATATATGTGTGAGTGTGTGTTTGTGTGTGTATCTATGTATGTATGTGTGTATGTATGTACGTTTATGTATATGTGTGCGTGTGTACGTATATGTGTATGTGTGTCTGTGTGTGCGTACGTATGTGTGTGTATCAAATAGATATTAAATAGTAAAAGCACGAAAAAAAATCACGCAGTTATTTATTCATATATATGTATGCATACATGCATGCATAGATACATACATACATACCCACACACACTCACATACATACATACATACATACATACATACATACATACATACATACATACATACATATGTGGTTATATGCAACCTTACATACATGAATATTGTCTATTTTTAATAAATAATTAATTTTTCTCTTTTCCAGATCAAATTAAAGCAGAAATGTCTGTTGTACGACCAATTCCAAAACTGACACAGAATCAATCTCCATACATTGACCATGTTCGTAAGTTCCCAATTGCTCATTTACACCGGGACCAAACTATGTATCAGCATCATGAGTTGCCATCTAGTGCCTTAGCAGCCGCAGCGTTGGCAGTGTCGAACAAAATTCAAGCCGAGCTACCGATCACAAGAGAGAGTGCCTTTCGACCAATACCACAGAAGAAACCGTCCTCATCAATCCCAACATTATATTTGAGCGATTGCCAGACCTGCATTCCAAAAGCCACACATATCAGCGAACTGCACCGAATACCCCACTACCTGGATAGACTTTTAATACATTCGTACGAGCCATTTTTCGCTTCCCCTTACTCAAAGAATGGTTTTCTGACAACTATGGACCAAACACGCTCGTGTTTCACCTATGGACTTGCCGAGCAATGTTTCTCGGCTTTTAATCCACATTTTGGACAGTTCGAAAAATCAAATTTGAAAGACAATCTTTGTAAATTAAATCTAACGAATTCCAACTCAACTATATTTTCTCAATCTCCACACCAATTGCCTCCTTTTGAAAAGAACAAGTCTTCATCCTCACTATCAGCAGCGGCAGCTGCCCTACATTCTACACCTTACACACACTGGCAAGACAGTAGTATTCTTTCTTTTTTCAACTTACCAACAAACCCCATCTTGGAAGTGAATACAAGCTCAACATCGATTGCAACACCGTCCCCAAGTAAATCGCTTTCAACTTCAATTGGAAAAGATTATCGACAGCCTATGAACCACCCGCCCCGCTACCAATGCGAGGCTTGTAAAAAAAGTTATGCCACCTTCGGTGGTCTATCAAAGCACAAACAATTCCATTGCATATCTCAAGTGAAGCGGGAATTTAGTTGTAAGTTCTGCTGTAAGTCGTACGCTTCGCTCGGGGCTTTAAAAATGCATATTCGCACACACACACTTCCTTGCCGATGCAAATTGTGTGGTAAGGCTTTCAGCCGCCCCTGGCTTTTACAAGGACACATTCGCACACACACTGGAGAGAAACCATTTAAATGTCCTCACTGTGGGAGGGCATTTGCAGACCGCTCTAACCTACGTGCACATTTACAAACACATTCTGACGTTAAAAAATATGGATGCAAATCATGCAATAAAACTTTCTCCAGAATGTCACTTCTTTTAAAGCATGAAGACAGTAGCTGCCCAGGTTTACGGAGTTAGCTATTAAAACAATAATACAAGCTCGAAATACTCAGAATATTTCAGAAGTAACTAATTTTTGCACACTCTTAGAAAATCTGGCATTTAATTCATTGTTAGAGCTTCACAGAAGATAATTTTTTTCCAGTCATCCATGTTTTATGTAACTTGACGAGAGTAAAATTGTGAGGAGTCGGACATTATACTCAATATTATGATTTTTAAATGATTCTAAGCCTTTGTTTTACTGTTATATGTGATAATTATCAGTGGGTGGAACGGGCTGGCAAAGGTCGTGTCACGGCCCATCTTCCTCTGACTATCCTATAACAAGGAATTAAGGCCTCAGCAGAAGTCATTTGTAAAGTGTCAGCAATTGGAATCTTATTTATCTCCAAGCTGCCTGACACAGACTTATCTCCGTCACACCCAATGCCAACCAATGTAATATAATCGGAAATAGGTTTACCTTCATACTGTCATACCATCAGTAACAGATTTAACTTTATGCCGTCAGAAACTATTGTACTGGCATTAAGTAACAGATCAACAATAATGCCGTGGAGCACAAATTTGCTGTCACACTACGAGATACGGGTCTGCTTCCATACTATAGAACACAAATATACTGTAATTTTATTGATGACGGGTCTATTACTAAACGCTGTTGATCACAAATCTACACTTTGCTAAACTTTCAATGTAATATTTTCATGCCCCACGTCAAAACACATACATAAACACAGACGCCTCCTATGGTGTACGAACATACTATATATCGGCTGACGACCTTGTATAACTTTTATACTGTGGTTTCATTTTATATTTTAATATCATATTCCATATTTTCACTTGCTTTTACGATGTATTCCACGAAGTATTCTTTTCTTCTTTTTTTTTTCTTTTTGCGAGAGGACTTATTATCATTGTCTTCCACTAAACTACTATGTAACCCTATTTTTCACGTATAAAACATGCCTAAATGCTGTCATACTTTTACAGTACTGTCTTGTACTAGTCTCTTGTAAATTCTACGCTCCATTTCTTTATTTTGCGAAGTTTGTGATAAATAAGTGAAACAGAAGCATCAAGTGCTTCAGTAACTGAACAGAAACTCACGATTCTTCTGTCACAAAGAGCTTAGAAGAAAGCTTCAATGTGACCGATCGATGGGCTTCAAATAGCAACCAAATGTTACTCAAATCTCTCACTCAAAGACGGAATGACCACGGTTATAATGCCTTTGCTCAAATGGTTTGCTCAATCAGGGCTAACCTGACCAAAGGTAAACAATAAACAACAGCAGCAACAATAATCTTCTTACAGCATAGCCGACACTCGACTATTGTGACTTTTTTTATGAACAAGAAAATAGAGAAAACATGGCTACTGATTGTAGCTTCTTGTACTTTAGTAACACTTCAAAGAAGTTATTGTATGAACAAAAATAGTTGAATACCGGACTAAATGCTTCGTCATATTTACTTACGATCTTTTTTGTAATTTCAAATCCCCGAAGTATTCACTGCTGTCGTCGTCGTCGTCGTCGTCGTCGTCGTCGTCGTCGTCATCGTCATCGTTGTTTGGCTACAGATCGGCTCCCACTGAGCAGACCTATAATCAAAAGCATTCCATTAACGATCATTCTGTCTTTCTCTCAGGAATTGCGTATCTAGTAACACGTTATCCAACACACCGCCACTTTTTTTTCCCCAAGATGATATGGTTTAACTTGTGAAAGATATAGCTGCTGTTTCTTGCAAGTAGAAGGATCCCGTAAAGGATTCCTGGTTGTCGCGAAATTAAAATTGTATATTTATGAGGCGAAATTTGTATTGATTGTTATTAAATTCTTCGTACTGAAAGCATCGTTACCTTGTGACCTTTAATATTTCATAAACATGCGTACATACCTATAGAGTAGAAATGACGGGATGTATAAGGTTCTATTCAATCGACACAGAATAGGTGTGCATATTCTACGTGGAGTAAGTTCGCCTGGTTGTCAAAACTAGAGAAATCTATATTTTAATTATGATTCTTCATAAAGAAGTCATTATTACAGGTTTTGTTTTAAGGCGGTGAGCTGGCAGAATCGTTAGCGCTCCGGACAAATGCCTAACGATATTTCTCCCGATTCTATGCTGAAATTCCTCTGAAATCGATTTCGCCAATCGATAGAATAAGTTCCAGTCGAGCATTATGGTTGATGTAATCGTTAAGCCCCTCCCCTTGAAATTGCTGGTTTTGTGCCAAAGTTGGAAAGAATTATCACAAGCTTTGTTCTTTAGAAGTCACAGGCTTAACTGCATCTCTTGTGACTGGGTAATCACCTCGCAGCACCTCATATCGCAACCACTATCTGCTTCAGAAATTCGTTTGAAATCCCTTTTTACAACAATTTTGCCGCTTGGTTGCATTTTGAAACTCATATACATCACGGTATCACACACCAGTCTCATCCTCAGTCTTTTTATTCATAAATTTTCGAAATTATGCCCTATCACAAAAGAAACCGATTTTAACTAGCATAAACAATATTTGTATATATGTAAAGTACGTCTAGATAAATGCATCTATGGATGCCTATTTGTGCATACATGTATAAATGTATGCGTATTAGTATGTGTAGCACGCGTGTCTATCAGAGACATTAAACCTTTCAAAATATACATTCGTGTTCCCAGTTATTACTAAAAATAACATATTCTGGTTATACTTTTTCAAATGAGATCTCAACACAGAAGGTAAACTACAATCTTACAGAGGGTTCCTGTTGATCCGATCAACAGAACAACCTGTTCGTGAAATTAACGTGCAAGTGGCTGAGCACTCCACAGACACGTGTACCCTTAACGTAGTTCTTGGGGATATTCAGCGTGACACAGTGTGACAAGGCTGACCCTTTGAATTACAGGCACAACAAAAACTCAGGAAGTAAGAGTGGGAGAAAGTTGTGGTGAAAGAGTACAGCAATGTTCGCCACCATCGCCTGCCGGAGCCTCGTGGAGCTTTTAGGTGTCTTCACTCAATAAACACTCACAACGCCCGGTCTGGGAAGCGAAACCGTGATCCTATGACCGCGAGTCCGCTGCCCTAACCACTGGGCCATTGCGCCTCCACGATAAACTACTACGCGTGGGACAATATAACTCTCTGTACTTACAACATTTATCGCACCAAAGTTCCAAAGGCTTATAGAACAAGACTAAATAAATGTTCATGCACGAAAATTATTCACGTAACCGCTAAAATTTTCGTTGCGTCTGGCAAACTTTTCAGTAGTTATTGACTCTGTCCGTTATCCAAGCTGCGTTCTTTTTCTTTGTTTGTGCGCATGTGTGTGGGTCATTGTGTGTCCGCATACACATGTATGTATGTATGCATGCATGTATGTATGTATGTATGTATGTAAGTGTGTGTATGTGTGTGCGCGTATGTATATATATGCATGTGTGTACCTGTAATTCACGCTGAACAAACATGAGTTGTACCTGTGTCACGCTGAATCTCCCTGAGAACTACGTTAAAGGTTACGCGTTTCTGCGGAGTGCTCAGCCAAGTGCACGTTGATTTCACGAGCAGGCTGTTCCGTTGATCGGATCAACTGGAACACTCATCGTCGTTGTAACCGATGGAGTGCCAGTTAGTTATATACATGTATGTATGTATGCATTTAGGTATGTATGTGTGGGGTGTGTGCGTGCGTGTTTTGTATGTATCAATCTGTGTGTGTGTGTGTGTGTGTGTGTGTCTGTCTGAGTGTCTGTGTGCGTCTGTGTTTGTGTGTGTGGTAGGGGTCTGGATGTGTTTATTTGTACCAGGACTAGTCTCTGAGTTGAACAATATCAAATGAACTTGCAAATGCTGTAGCGTGATCATTTGAACTGTTGGAAGTAACAGCATAATTTCCACTGAATCACACACGCTTAATGTTTGAAAAATAGAAAGACATTTTGCTTAATGCGGTTCTGGAATCATTGTTACAATGGGAAAGACGGAATTGTTACGACTGGCATGTATTTATTTAATCATGGGTTTGCTCGATAGAAACTGACTTGAGACTAAACATGTACATACAAAGGCGGCGAGCTGGCAGAAACATTAGCACGCCGGGCGAAATGCTTAGCAGTATTTCGTCTGCCGTCACGTTCTGAGTTCAAATTCCGCCGAGGTCGACTTTGCCTTACATCCTTTCGGGGTCGATAAATTAAGTACCAGTTACGCACTAGGGTCGATGTAATCGACTTAACCCCTTTGTCTGTCCTTGTTTGTCCTCGCTATGTTTGGCCCCTTGTAGACAATAAAGAAATAAGAAACTGACTTGAGACTAAACAACTGGGTTAAACAACAATAACAACAACAACAACTACTACTACTACTACTACTTGAGGGTTAAACAACACCAAGTGGAGGCTAAATAACGAAACAAAAACAAGTGTTTACTATGCATGATGTTGGCACTCCGTCGCTTACGACGTCGAGGGTTCCAGTTGATCCGATCAACGGAACGGCCTGCTCGTGAAATTAACGTGCAAGTGGCTGAGCACTCCACAGACACGTGTACCCTTAACGTAGTTCTCGGGGATATTCAGCGTGGCAAGACTGGCCCTTTGAATTACAGGTAGAAAAGAAACAGGAAGTAAGAGTGAGAGAAAGTTGTGGTGGAAGACTACAGCAGGGTTCACCACCATCCCCTGCCGGAGCTTCGTGGAGCTTTTAGGTGTTTTCGCTCAATAAACACTCACATCGCTTGGTCTGGGAATCGAAACCGTGATCCTATGACCGCGAGTCCGCTGCCC
This sequence comes from Octopus bimaculoides, assembly GCF_046866305.1. Classification (NCBI taxonomy): domain Eukaryota; kingdom Metazoa; phylum Mollusca; class Cephalopoda; order Octopoda; family Octopodidae; genus Octopus; species Octopus bimaculoides. The sequence goes on from NC_142928.1 coordinate 102,001,780, forward strand.
TAACCACTGGGCCATTGCGCCTCCACACTATGCATGATAATAGGGTAAAAAATCGCTAGAACCTAAGTAATAGCAAATTATATATAATACGTTTTAATGAAAAATAATTTGAAAAATTTTGAAGATGTACTTGTCTGACAAGTGATTTGATCTGAGTCTGTGTGCAGAAACTAAAACAATTACAGCGTGGAGGACACATATTAACTAATCAAAACCACACAAAGTCTGTTAACTATAACAAATAGTAATTGTTTAAGTGACGTTAACAGTCTTTGTGAGTTTTATGGGTAATATGTATCTTCTACTGCTATATATGAGAAATTTTCTGATTCGTACAATATGTTCTACATTAATGATGATATTACACTTGAGATTTCAGGGAGCAAATTTACATATTTTTCTAAATTGAGGAAAAAGCGTTAACTGTACAACAAATTGGTATATGGCTATTATTCGTATAGAAGTATACGTGTTTATACACGCACACGTACACATTCACACAAGCACAGCACACACACACACACACACATATATACACATATATGTACGTATATGTGTGCATATATAGACATATACATAAATATATATACATATATATTCACATATACTCACATATATATACATATACACTCACATATACATATATACTCACATATACATAAGTGGACATATAGATATATATAGATAGATAGATAGATAGATAGATAGATAGATAGATAGATAGATAGATAGATATGCATAATACATACATATATACATACATACATACATACATATGTGTGTGTGTGTGTGTGTGTGTGTGTGTGTGTGTGTGTGTGTGTGTGTGTGTGTGTGTGTGTGTGTGTAGTAAATTCAAAAACTAGAGAACAAAAGAAAAAGAAAAAACAAATGAACGTGAGAACTAGCACAAGCAATGTATTAATATTACACTCGGTGAAGGAAGAGAGTTGTTTTACGTTTCGAGCACAGCTCTTGATCGGAAACACGAAAAACAGTCCAAAGGGAAAGAAAGAAAGAAAGAAGGAGGAAAATCGCCAACAGTCCACGTGCGGTTACATTTCTGAAAACGATACACACACACACATACATCGTCGGTAAAGCATAAATCCGAAAAAGAAGTACACTTTAAGTATATTTATGGGATTACTTTGGGTTTCACGTCCATAAAGCGCTTAGCTTCACGGCGTATCATCAAATCCCAAACCTGTTGGCTTACATCTAGAAAATGGAGGACAAAAGGACCTCGCAACTCAATGTCAACAACAGGAGATTGTCTCCCTTTGACTATCGATCATAGGTGACTCTCTTATCATGTGGGTTCCAAGAGACCAACAGGAATTTTCTGAAATGCAAGCACGATCCGAAGACTTCCGTTCTAGAGTGATGAATTTCCCCGGGTCAAAGGAGTCCTTTAGTATCCTCGCCCGTTCCGCTATGCACAGTTTACAACGCTTGGTCCCATTTTTGTAGGAGACTGGATTTTCTAGGATTCTTCATGATATTGTGTGTGGAATACCGTCGTCCTTCAGCTGCCACACATAGCTGACTAATGACGTAATATATTTCCTACCCGATACCTTGAAGGAGGATCTGTGGTTGGAGAGTTGTTGCTTGAATGTGTTACCGGTGCAACTGATGTATCTCCGTGCTCGGGTGTTGGCGGCGCTGTATTTGTTGGTGTTGGTGTTGGTGTTGCTGCTGCCGCTGTTGTTGGTACTAGCGCTGTTGGTATTGGTGTCACTGGAGGTGACGATGGTGTTGGTGCCGTTACTACTGGTGTTGGTAAAGGTGCTGTTGTTGTTATGGTCATCATCGTTGGTGGAGGCGCTGTCACTGCTGGTATAGATATTATTGGCGATGGCTCTGCTGCTGTTTCCGTTAGGGATACTGCCATTGCTGTCGTTGATGTTATTGTTGTTATCGCTGGCGATAGTGCTGCCGCTGGTTCTGTTAGTGTCTCTGCTGCTGCTACTATTGATACTGTCGACCCTGCTACTTTAGTAGCCGTTGGGGGAGCTGCTTATGTTGCTGCTGCTATTAGC
>NC_142928.1:102013821-102021321 GCF_046866305.1 Octopus bimaculoides
TTTGGGACCTAAAAGACGTGGGGAAAAGCAACCCCACAATAAAATAGAGCATCACAACAACGCAAATCCATACAATGTCTGTGGTAGTAATTTAGTACAGCAATTTAGCCCAGTGGTGAAGCACAAGATATTAACTTTAACTGCCAACGATTTGAATATGAGAGAAATGTTTTCATCTTGTTTACATACGAATTCAAAATATATTCTTTCAAACATATCCACGAGCCGATCGTATCCGAGTTATAATCTGGCTAAAAGGTTATTATTCTGAGTTGAGATTGTAAAAATTGATAACTTAAAATTCTAAATCCCAAATATATGGTTTGAAATGTTTCGTGTCTTTTCATTCGGAGTTAATAAAAATTTTTGTTTTTTTGGAAAATTCTTATCTTTTAACTTCACCTGCGTCCGATATAAATAGTTTTCAACTAGCAATTATCATGCCACAGACTGATCTCATTGGCCATGGTACTGCCTCTTTCCAGTATAAATAGATATACGAAAACAAACGTCATAATATTACTTGATGTCAGATTTTTAAAGTCGTTGATGTGACTGAAAATCAAATATGGAAAAATAAAAGTTGTTGTTTTGGGTTAAAGTATAAGTTCGTTAAAATGGCCGACAAAAGGGGGAAATAAAATTATTATTACCAATAACAAATTGGTATTTCAGATATCAGTACCTTTCAGAAACTACGATCATGAGACCTATTTATCACTATATAAAAATAATTAATCGCAACTGAGATCAACCGTGCAGATCTTGCGTGTGTGTGTGTGTGTGTGTGTGTCAACATTGTTCACTGTTACATTTTTAAGATTCTCTGCATAATTTCCATCCTCTACGTCCAAAATCAACATCCTTAATTAAATTAATTCCTAATTCTAGGCGATCGGTATTTTTGTTGTCGCTATACCCGGAACGTGGAGATGCAATGGCCCAGTGGTTAGGGCAGCGGACTCGCGGTCATAGGATCGCGGTTTCGATTCCTAGACTGGGCCTTGTGAGTGTTTATTGAGCGAAAACACCTAAAAGCTCCACGAGGCTCCGGCAGGGGATGGTGGCGAACCCTGCTGTACTCTTTCCCCACAACTTTCTCTCACTTTTACTTCCTGTTTCTGTTGTGCCTGTATTTCAAGGGGTCAGTCTTGTCACACTGTGTCAAGCTGAATATCCCCGAGAACTACGTTAAGGGTACACGTGTCTGTGGAGTGCTCAGCCACTTGCACGTTAATTTTACGAGCAGGCTGTTCCGTTGATCGGATCAACTGGAACCCTCGACGTCGTAAGCGACGGAGTGCCAACAACAACAAACAACATACCCGGAACAGGAAATTGTTGCTTTGTCCTATATCATCTCTGGTATATACCCAAAAGTATTCCAGCATGACCATCCTGTCTTTTTCTATTGCTGACGCAGTCTATCCAGGAGTAGATTATCTAATGTGAGTTCTGTTTTGAGATGATGTTGTATGGGAAATGTACCGGGTCGAGCTACGACTATGTAAGCGGCTTCCTTATTAGCTAGTCGTAATAAGGAAATATGAGGTGTGATTAACCTCCAGACAACAAAATGCCTGTACCATATTTGAACTTAAGATTTACGAAATGGTTGTCCAACACCTTGTTTACTCAAACACTCCGCCTCCACTTACCCTTGAAACAACCCAACTTCTCAGTCATGAAAAAAAATAATAACTTTGATGAGCTGAGTGTAATAGAGAGAAAGCGTAGGTTAAAATTATTGTGAATAGCTGTGTCATTTACAACGCGTTATTGGTTACAATAATGCTATCCATTACTAACATGTGACTTCAAAGATTTGAAGAAAGAAAAACAAAAATAAACCCCAAGAATGAATGAATAAAAACACAAAGAAGTCACAAGAAATAAGCAAAGGAAAACTAACTTATTAGGTTCAACTGAAATAATGATATGAAGGTGGGGCGAGGGAGATAAGTAAACAGATATCTACTTTAAAACAAACAGCAAGGCATCTCACTAACAAGTAGAAGAGTTTAAAACATCACAATAATAGCAATAGTAATAATAATAATAATAATAATAATAATTCTTTCAAATTTTAGCGCAACGCCTGCAATTTTCGAGGAAGGTGTTAGATGATTACATTGGTCTCAGAAGTTTACTGATACTTTATTTCATCGACCCCCGAAAGGAAGAAAGGCAAAGTCGACCTCGGCGTTCTGGAATTTGAACTCAGAACGTTAAAAGACGGAACAAATGCTGCAAGGCGTTTTTCTGATGCTCTAGCGATTCTGTCAACTACCCGCCTTACTCACAAATTAAGTTGTTTTTTAATTAATTTACGCACAAGACCATCATTTTTGAAGGAAGGGGTTTAGTCGATACCATCGACCTCAATAACTTGACAGGTACTTTATTTTATCGACTACGGAGGAGTAAAAGGCAGACTTTATCAGAACAGGATTTGAACTCAGAACGTTAAAAACAGTGACTAAATACTGCACTGAATTTTATTTGAAGCTGTAACGACCGCGTCAATCTACCAGTCTATTGTTTATTAAAAGTAAGAGCAGAGCCTAGGGCAGCGTGCTGACAGAATTGTTAGCACGCCGGGAAAAATGTTTAGCGGCATTTCGTCTGTCTTTACATTCTGAGTGCAAATTCCGCCAAAGTCGATTTTACTTTTCATCCTCTTGGGAGTCAATAAAATAAGTACCAGTTGAACACTGGGGTCGATGTAATCAACTTAACCCTTCCCTTGGAGTTGCTGACCTTGTGCCAAAATTTGAAACCAAAATTAGGAACAAGACCATATGTTTGTAGTGAGGGGTTAGTCGATTAAATTGACCCCAATATTTGACTGGTGTTTTACTTCATCGACTACTGGAAAAATAACTGGCAAAGTTGATTTTTGTATATCTGCTGCAGATGGTGCAGCAGACGGGGGTCCATGAGAAATACTGGCCGCAAAAATTGTGTTGGTTTAAACTGAAATTGAATGAAATGGTTTCTGATTTAGGTACAAGGTCAGTAAATTTCAGGAGAGGGTAATAGTCGATATCAGTAACCCAAATAATTATTATTTTATCGCCCCCAAAAGGATGAAAAGCGTTGTTGACCTCGGCAGGATTTGAACCCAAAACGTCTATAGTCGAAATAAATACTGCAAAGTAATTTTTCCGATGCTCTAGCGATTCTGCCAGCTTGCCAAAAGGAGTAAAATGGTTTCATATTTTGGCACAAGGCCAGCAATTTCAGAAGAGGGAGGTGGTAAGCCGATTAAATCTACCCCAGCTGGTACTTATTTCACTTATCTGAACCCCAGCGCCCAACTGGAACTTATTTTATCGATCTCGAAAGGTTGAAAGACAAAGACAGCCTTGGCGGAATTTGGACTCAGGATGTAAAGACGAACGAAATGCCGCTAAGTATTTTGCCCGGCGTGTAAACGATTCTGCTCGTCGCCTTAACCGAATGAAGTAAAATGAATAGTGAAGCTATACGCAATATACAAAATAAGGTAATGTCACAAAAGTGGTACCACCAGCAAGGGTCCATTAAGAAAGCTCATAGATCCAGGATTACTCTAACTACCAAGGATAAATGCTCTCACCGGCTTCCAGGTGCAAACTATCAGTAACAACAGTGTCAATAAGAATTGCCAAAATAACTTGCATGTCATATCCTTTAGGCAAAAGAAGTTTAATCTTCATCTTTAAATTTCGACCGAAATCTTTTTTCTCCTTTCCTTACTTTTCTTCTATCAAAAGATCTCTCCCCCCCCCCCCTCTCTCTCTCTCTCATACACACACATACACACTCTCTCTCCTTTCTGTATGTATGTGTGTATGTGTGTTCGTGTATGTGTGTATAGGTCTGCTCGCCTAGCCAGTGGGGCAGCATCATTTGAAAGCTAAACCGATGCAAAGCGCATTGTGACAAGCGATGTATAACAACATCTAATAGTCTGGTCTTTCACGCGATCACATGAGATAGATAGATAGATTGATAGATAGATAGATAGATAGATAGATAGATAGATAGATAGATAGATAGATAGATAGATAGATAGATAGATAGGTAGGTAGGTAGATAGATAGATAGATAGATAGATAGATAGATAGATTTGTTTTTCCATCCTCATTCTCAATGCTTTTCGTTCGTTGATGAGGATCCATTCCGTCGCTACTCTAAGTATTTCTGTCTGTCTTTCTTTATGTATGTATGCATGCATGTATGCATATATGTATGTACGTCCCTATGTATAGTGTGTATGTCTTATACCTTTCTATTTTCCTCTTTCCACCACTCTTCCTCCCTCTCTCTCCCTCTCTTTCTTACCCACTCATTCTCCCCCCTTTCCCCCCTCTCTCTCATCCTTTCTCAGTTCCATTCTGTTTCTGTTGCATGCAGGCGTGCCTGTGTGTACATGTACTCACGAAAGTGAAATAAATAAATAAATAAATAAACTAGGAAGAAAAAATGATGCTTAAAAACCTAAAAGAAAAATATTCAAGAATTCAGTACTTTTTCTATTTTATTTATTTATCTATTTATTTATTTATTTTTGTTTTCGTTTTACTGAACTAGAAACAAGGAAAAATGACTGAGAGAAAAGGAAAATATGGCCCTTTAAGATATTACGGAGTGTCTTCGCAAATATCCACGAATCCCCTTAGTAAAAGAAATGCATTCATGCAAATAATTTAAAAGGGCTGAGCTGAAGTAATTTGTTAAGTCAAAGAATTTCAACAACTTTCTAGGTCTTTCCTACTTTTTTCTCACCGACAAGGTTTTGTTTTTTTTCCTTCTCTCCTTCCCGTTCACCAAAATTCCCCACCCTGAAGATTTCGAAATTCTCTTCTACATACTTTTTTATTTACTTTTTTGTTGTTGTTGTTGCTGTTGTGTTTTGTCTCTTTTTTTTATTTTTTTATTTTACGTTCCGTTGCTAACAACCCAACTGGGGTCTCGTTATTTTTTACAAGTTTGTTAATAAACCTTAAGAAAATAGATTGTGACCGTCGTTTTCTGTATGTGTCTTTATTTTTTTTTTTTATTTACTCTGTGTGTGTGTGTGTGTGTGTGTGTGTGTGTGTGTGTGTGTGTGTGTGTGTGCGTGTGTGTGTGTGTGAATTTGATAGGGTGTTTGTTGGTGTTGATTGCTACTGCCTTTTCTTTATGGCCGTTAGGAAGATTTAAGCTCATCAGCACTGCAACCAACGATTCATTCGGTATTCCCACAGTATCCTTGTGCTTTATCCCGTCTATCCGTTTATAAAGTGTACCAACCAGAAGAGTACCTCTACGTGGTCACTCGGTCTCCTAGAAATAGCAATCAAATCTCCCTCATTGAACAAGCTTATTACTATACTCAAACATACTCCAGCCTCGAACAAAATGCCTGGTTTTGTTGTTTTGTTTTTTGTTTGTTTTTTGTTTGTTTTTTCTAGGAGTATTAGCAAAGGCTTCAGAAGAAAATATTTTGAAGTTATTGTTCCAGCCCTCTTCGGCTGAGTTTAGATCCCACCGAAAATTTTCCAGCCAAGAAGGGTACCTCTACGTAATCACTCGATGTGCTAAAACTAACAATCAAATCTCCCTCGTTGAACAAACTTATTATTACAATCATATTCCAACCTTTGAGCAAACCGTTTGGTTTTGTTGGGGTTTTCAGAAGAAAATACTTTGCGATATTGTTCCGGCCCACTCAGGCTGAGTTTCCCACCGAAAGAGAATCATCCAAGAAGAGTACATCTACGTAATCACTCGACCTGCTAGAAATAGCAAATTTCCCCTCATTGAATAAAACCTATTACTATAACCAGATATATTCAAGTCTTCAGCAAACCGTCTGCCTTTTTCTTGTGGTTGTTTTTACCTTTTGGTCTTTTTTTTTTCTAGAAGAATTTACAAAATCTTCAGAAGAAAATACTTTGTGCCATTGTTCCGGCTCCCTTCGCCTGAGTTCAGATCCCATCAGGGTCAACTTTGCTTTTCGTCCTTTCAGACTGGTGGAATTGTTAGAGCGATGGATGAGCCACTTTGTGGTATTTATTCTAATTCTATGCAACCTGAGTCTATGTGCACCAAACTTAATCTGGCGCCCCGTTTAATACCACTACCTAGAGGAATTCACGTTGTTGCTAGCATTCGAGATATGTCTCTGGTATGAGGATAACGACCTCCGCCCCCCACACACACACATGCACACTCACACACGCACACTCACACACGCACACGCACACACGCACACTCACACACGCACACTCACACACGCACACTCACACACGCACACTCACACACGCACACTCACACACGCACACTCACACACGCACACTCACACACGCACTAGTCTCGGAGACCCTGATAGAGGAGGATCGTGGACAGTGCTCTTCTTTCTCATAAAAATAAAATTACACCCCTACTGCTTGGAAATGGACACATCAGATAATATCGTCCAGAGTCTCCTGTACATAGGAAAAGATGGGAGGGATGATCACGGTTGGAGTGTCTTAGATCATAGGATTACCCGATTAGGGTTGACCTGGAGCTAAACAACTACGGAGCTAATGACAAACGAATGGCGGTTCCTTTACGTGGCAGTTCGATCTTCTAGAAATAACAAACAAATTTTCTTCAAATCATACCCTACTTTTATAAAAGAAGTGCCAATTGGATAGAGTAATTCGGTGCAAACTATGTCAATGACAAAAAAGAGACGAGTTAGTCAAGGCTGGAAAGTCTTTGATAGGTTAACTCAATCAGGGCTAACTTAGGACAAAACAACTACAACTACTGAACGAAAAATAGCAATCAGATCTCTCTCACATTATATCTCACCGTCTTCAAACGGTGGGAGGTACATTGGATAATGTAGTCCTAGATACGCAATTCTCGAATGAAGGATGGGATGGTTATAGCTAGAAACGTGTTTGATCATAGGTCAACTCAGTCAAAGTCATCTAAGATTAAACAAAACAACCCATGCCTGGAAGGAAAGAAGAATAGAACACCAAAATATTAGTGTTATCAATATAACAGTTAAGAACACTTCGTAGTTACGAACAAAACATCTATATCTCGGATAGCATTCTCCAATTATTCATAGGAATAGGCTTCAAAACGAAACTGAAGTTGTTCAAGACATTGGTCCGACCAGTATTATTCAATGGATGTGAAAACTGGTAAGTCACAAAATGGTAGAAAAATACAACGGACAGCTTCCAATTCACATGATAAGGAGAATACTCGACATCAAGTGATTGCAGAGTCTGAAATGACATAATTGAGACGATAACGGGCGTCAACAGTGACAAAATAAGACGCAGAAGCTGGAACTGGATCGGAGATCGAGAAAGCGATAGTATGGTGGCACTAAAGTGGAAGCCTGAAGAGAAAAGAGCAGCAGGGCGCCTAAAACCACATGACGAGGGACCATTGAAAGGGAGAAGGGGACGAAAAGAGTGAAGAAGCTGGAATGAGACCAAAACAGTGGCAGAAAGCAGAGCT
>NC_142928.1:102023821-102031321 GCF_046866305.1 Octopus bimaculoides
TGTCAAGATTTCCGTGTATTCCAGTGATCCTAACTATGAGAGGAGGTGGCTGCGAGGATTGGAAAAGAGAACGGACCTATGGCCATCTTATACTTGTTTCAGTCATTGGACTGCGGCCATGTTGGAGCCCTGTTCTGAAGTGACTTAGTTCAACAAATCGACCCCAGTACATATTTTTGATTCTGGTATGGTACTTATTCGATTGGTCTCTTTTGCTAAAACGCTATATTACGGAGACGTAAATAAACCAACACCGATTTTCAAGAGGGGTTGGGGGACAAACACAACACAAATACACACTCACACACATACATACATATACACACTCACATACATACATACATATATATATATATGCGACATGTTTCTTCACCGAGCCTACACACAAAGAGTCAGCCCTTGGGTCAGCCCTTGGGTCAGCCCTTGGGTCAGCCCTTGGGTCAGCCCTTGGGTCAGCCCTTGGGTCAGCCCTTGGGTCAGCCCGGGGCTCTAATAGAGGACGCTTACACAAGATGCCGTGCAAGCTTCTTAACACAGTCGTTTCTGTTTAATAAAATTAAGATTTTAAAAACATTTTTTTAACTAATCCAACAAATGCCACATCAAAGAAAGGGAAATTATATGAATGCAAATTACATTTTGTCTACTTGTTAATGAAGAGGATTGACTACAAAGATTTCACTAATGTTTAGAAGTGGGATGGCCACATATTTTTCTCAATTTGAGAATTGCCAGTTTATTCTATCTAAACGGGCTACAAGTTGTTACTTTTCTTGTTTTTTATTTCTCTTTCATTTCACCTGCCTCATTTTCTGTTTTTCACTCTCACACTCACTCTTTTCTTTCCTTCTCTTTCTTGTTTTGTGCATGTGTGTTTGTACGCGCACGCGCGTGTATGCTTAAATGTGAAACAGAACAAGTATTTTTCCCTACATCCGTTTTTATTTTTATTTTTATTTTCCCTCTGCTATACTTCATCCTGCGGTCTGTGAAACTTTCTGATGACGAGCCTAAGCTCGAAACGTCAAAGATACTTCCACTTCCTTAATCTTATATTGCTCATTAAAATAACAGTTAACTTTTGTTTTCACTTTATTTTCTGTATTGTTATCTTTTGTCCTAAATTGTTAACCTGTTGCGTGTGTGTATGTGAGAGAGAGAGTGTGTGTGTATGTGTATGTGTGTGCTTGAGTATAATTATATATAACATATATATATACACACACATATATACATACACACACACACACACATACATACACACATACATATATATATATATATATATATATATATATATATATATATATATATATATATACTAGCAGAGATACCCGGCGTTGCCCGTGTTACATGCAATTGAAAAATGAGACTTTTCTGTTATATTTTCTGTAAGGAACTGGAATACATATGATTCGAATTTCATCAAAATTGCACATGAGGGTTCTTTCCCTCTTTACACACCCTAAAAAAATTCTAATCATGAGACATGTATCCCATACTATTGATCTTTATGCGCATATTCCAAAATTTCAGTCTTCTGGAACCTGTAAAAAAGATTTTGCTCCTGCAAAATGGAGCTCATGGAGCTCTAAAATGTGGGAATGAAGGCCCCTATTGGGGGTGGGGGTGTTAATGTCAACCAAAGAAGTTGAATTGTTGGGAACGTTTTTACTTGGGTCTTATAGTATGCCTGTATATATGTGAGAGTATAGTCTCACTTTAATAGTTTCAGTATGAAATTGAAAATATTAAAGTGAAAATATTTGAAATTACAGTAGCGACATGATATTGTTTCACTTTTGACAGGTAATACTGAAATAGTGGAATAGTTTCAGTGTTAGAGTGAAAGTATCTGACATTACAGTAGAGTGATGTTATTGTTTCATTTTTAACACATAATACTGAAATAGTGGAGGAGATAAGATATTGCTGTGGGCTCGAACTATGCAGGAAGTTAAAAAAATTTTTGGCCTAAGACACTACATGAACCTTAAAAGAATTTTGCTCCTGAAAAATGGAGCTCATGGAGCTGAAAATTGTAGGAGTTAAGGCCCCTATTGGTGATGGGTGTATTAATGTCAACCAGAGAAGTTTAATTGTTGGGAATCTTTTTAACTTGTGTGTAATATGTATTTTTGAATTTCTTTAGAATAGGAAATATATGTATGTTCACTGGGTTTGTAAAAGAGAGCAAAGCTACAGGAAAGCAAAAGACGAATGATCACGATAATCAGTCAGCTACCGTAGCCTAGTCGTTACTACTCCCCAATGTAGGATTCCTCACTATACAGGTGACAGGTACAGTTTTAAGATGCATTATGGATCTATAGCAATTGGAAGGGCATGACTCAATAGAAACAACAATGTGTGACGTTTGGAGTAAAGGGAAATGAAAGTGTCGCCTCTGGAGTTTGCAAATGACCACTCTACCGATAGGTAATTGGGCAGAAAATATTTACAATCAATAAATGTCTTAGAACAACCAGTCACTCATCTGGGAAGGCCTTGAAATCAATGTTACCAACTTGAGACTATATGTGTCGCAGTGGTAATAAAAAGACTCAAAGGAGGTCTGCAACGAAATAATTTTACTCGTCACGTTGCAAGTGAATCAGTGGAGGCAAAGATGAGTCTCATTTACTTGAGAATTTATGCACCACATTGCAGAAATCACAATGTAGGTATATCTGAAAGGATAGTCTTACACTGTTGTACCGTTGAATTACAAATAATGCTCATCTGTTATGTTCGGGTGACCCTATAGCTACCAATGGTACAACTATATTCGTCTTTGCTTAGGAAAAATGACTAAATTGTGAAGGGGTCTTTGTAACTTCTAAGAAGAAAAAATTTTAGAAATATTACTTTATTTGTGTGTAATCTGTATGGTTAAAATTTCATCAACATCAAAAATATATGAATTTTCATGGGGGTTATGGCCATTATGCATAGAATATCATTTCCAAATTTCTTAAAGATCCATTCAATACTTTTTGACGTAGTTTTGGATAAGAAAACAAATGACTAATGTGTGTGTTTGTGTGCATATATATGTGTGTGTGTATGGGTGTATATATGTATAGATATCTGTATGCATTTATATATGTATACATATTAGATGTACACCTATATATATACATCTACACATATGTATACATATACATGTATGCATATAGATCTATATCTATATCTATATCTATACATATACGTATACATATACATCTCTCTCTCTTCTCTCTCTCTCTCTCTCTCTCTCTCTCTCTCTCTCTCTCTCTCTCTCTCTCTCTCTCTCTCTCTCTCTGTATATATATATATATATATATATATATATATATATATATATATATATATATATATATATATACACACACACCATTAAAGTGAAAGTATCTGTCATTACAGTATCGAAATGTGATTGTTTCAGTTAGTGGAATAGTTTCATTTTTAAAGTGAAAGTATTTGACATGAGTGTTTTTGTTTCACTTTTGACACGTAATACTTAAATAGTGGAGGAGATATGATGTTGCTGTGGGCTCGAACTATGCAAGAAGTTAAAAAAAATTTTTGACTAAAACACAACCGGAACCCTAAGTAAGACATGTGTAAAATTTGAATGAAATTGGTTGTGTAGTTCTCGAGTTTTAGAGAAACACACACACACACACACACACACACACACACACACACACACACATTCTCATTTTTATATATATATATATATATATATATATATATATATATATATATATATATATATTCACACACATACACACTCTCACTAATACTGTAATGAAAAGAATAGAGAAACTCACCAAAATGCATGCCGAAAAAGAGCTGCCCATGAAATTCCAGCTAACCTATGTGCACAGAATACTGTGGTTCTCAATAACGTTAATGCATTATCTCTACACAATTATCATTAAATTTGTAACAGGATGAAAGAATGTCTTAAAAAATATATGAGTATACTCATATATATCAAAATAAAATGAGAAAATTTATAAGAGATGGAATTTCTATGGGTGCCTCAAGTTATTTTTAAAACATTCCTTTCTGCTATAGGAACACAGCCTGAAATTTGGTGGGAGGGGGCTAGTCGATTACATCGAACCCAGTGCTTGACTGGATATTATTTTATCGATTCTGAAAGGATGAAAGGCAAAGTCGACCTCGGCAGCATTTGAACTCAAAACGTAAAGACGGACGAAATGCCGCTAAGCATTTTTACTGGCGCACTAATGATTCCGCCAGCTCGCTGCCTCAGTTACATTAAAAATATTAATTTCAAATTTTGGCACAAGACCAGTAATTTCAGGGGAGTGGGAAAGTTGATTACATCTACCCCAGTACTCAACAGGTACTTATTTTACCGACCCCGAAAGGATAAAAGGCAAATTTGAACTCAGAAGTCGAACGAAATACCGCCAAGCATTTTGCCCGGCGTGCTAACGATTCTGCCAGCTCGCCATCGTAGTTATATTATAATTACTACCAGTATTTTCGTAGTTTATTGAATGCTGTTGTAATAATTTCATGTAGTCATTACGTACTTTAACTGAAAATTAGGAACATAACTTCAGAAGCCTTTTATTTAACATATATAGAACTACAGTATCCTTGATTCACATTTTTTCCATTTTTAAAGAGATAAGGTACGATCTGAAGTAGATTTGGCTGCTATTTCTAGCAAGTCCAGTGGGTATGTGAAATTTCATGCTTTGGCTTGGGTTCACTACCCAATCGTTGCTGTGATTACTACTGCTTGTTACGAGATATCTGACTATATATTCCAGTCTATTAAATTATTCGAGTCTTCATTGTTTTCTTTTCCTTTTTTTTTTTTTTTTTCCTGCAAAAGAGCAAAAAAAAATGTATGTGAAGCGGGAGGTCGTGTAAGGATATACTAAATGAAGTTATCAGATTGAATAAAACAGCTTCCACCAAATATGGATTTCAGACGAGGTAGTGGTGCGTTCTTGTCATACGCTTTGTTGCGTCGTTAAGTGACTGACCGGCCGGAAGTGGTTGTCTCATGCGATTGATGACTACCGCGTCCAGTAGCCCGCAACCACTCACCGCCATTTGACGATATATCATCTAGCAATTTTCAGAATGACACCCATAAGAAAATAATAAGTAGTACTAATGGTAAAAGAAAGTGAGGAAAGAGAAGAAAAAAACATCGAAAGAGCGATATTGGAATATACATACATACATACATACATACATACATACATACATACATACATACATACATACATACTTAACTGGCACTCCGTCGGTTACGACGACGAGGGTACTAGTTGATCCGATCAACGGAACAGGCTGCTCGTAAAATAAACGTGCAAGTGGCTGAGCACTCCACAGGCACGTGTACACTTAACTTAGTTCTCGGGGAGATTCAGCATGACACAGGACTCCCCTTTGAATTACAGGTACAGCTCATTTTTTGCCAGCTGAATGGACTGAAGCAACGTGAAATAAAGTATCTTGCCTAAGGACACAACGCGCCGCTGGGACTCGAACTCATGACCTTACGATCGTGAGCCGATTACCCTAACCACTAAGCCACGTGCTTTCACGCATACATACATACATACATACATACATACATACATACATACATACATACCTTACCAATCTTGAGAAATTAAGCTTCTCAAAACCAGAAGGGAGAAAACTGATTCGAAGCCTACAGATCAAGCCATCACTGGAACTGTAAAAGTCTGTAAAGCTTTCCAGAAGTTTATCAAAAAACAGCTGTAAGACATTGATTACTTCTACTTCTCCATTTTTTTATTCACCTAACTCTAATTAAATATTCTAAGTGACTGAGATACTCGTTCTGCCTTGGTATTGTTTTCCTTTTCCTTTAATATATGTATGTATGTAGGTAGGTAAGTAGGTAGGTAGGTAGGTAGGTAGGTAGGTATATGTATATGCGTGTGTGTGTGTGTGTGTGTGTGTGTGTGTGTGTGTGTGTGTGCGTGTGTGTGAAGGTATATTTATGTGTGTATGTAGATATGGGGTTATACATGTGTGTATGCATATATATATAGTGTGTGTGTATGTATGTATGTCTTCGTATGTACATACCTATATATATATATACACACATATATATACATATGCATATATACATATACATATACGTTAATGTGTATGAGCGTGTGTGCGTGAGCGTGTGTGTATGCATGTATGTATGTTCGATGTGTATAGATATGCATGTATACACTTATGTGCGCGTGAGCATATCTACGTTAGTTGTAGACCAACGTACTGCCAACCTTCCAAGATATTCTTTCAGTTGCCTGTTCTCGAAAAAACAACTTCCTGGTGTTGACAATATTCTTGCTGAGCTACTGAAAAAGAAGGGGTGCATGTGTATAAGGAATTCCACCAGTATATCGTCAAATCTGGACTGACGAGAGCATCCCACCCAAACAGTGAAATGCAAGCACCGTTTTCATTTATAAAAATCGGGCTTGCAATGCCACCTGTAACAATAGTAGAGGCCAGCAGTACAACAAATTAATGTTGCCTGAATCGCAACGTAGATGTTGCAAAAACAAGGGCATAGACGACGTACTCTTCACAGTTCGTTGTCTCAGCCAGAAAGCCGGGAGCCACATCAGAATCTATTTATGGCTCTAAAGCACTTGAGAGAACTCTTATGGGATGTTTTTTCATGTTTGGATGTCCCAGTAAATTCGTTAACCTCTTTTACCCGGTCTACCATGGCATGTCTGAAAGCATGACCATGAGTAGAAAAGATTCCAAACACCTCCTGTGCGCACAGGGTGAAACAGGGATGCATACTAGCACCAGTACTCTTAAGCATATTCTTCTTGTGTGTCACAGGCTTTCCACGACGAGATCTAGGACACCTGCAGTGTGGCAGTGGACTTCAAATTAGATGGCAACCTCTTTAGTATCAGGAGATACTACATCAGCACCAAAGTCTGTAGAGAGCCGTTCCAGGAGTCAGAGTATGCAAATTATTGTGTTCCTGTTGCTTACACCTAGAAGGATCGTTATTGTGGCGATAAGAACTACAATAGGATAGGACTGACTATCAACTCTACCAAGACAAATGTAGTCTGCCAATGGAGAGCTAGTATTTTTTCCAGTCTCCTTATCAGTAATGGTAAAGAAGAGCTGCCAATGGTACCATCTTTCAAATTGAAAAGGCATCGCCAGCTTTTGGGAGACTTCGCGAGCAGCATTTAAGAACAAGAGCCGTCAATCCTCCATAAAAGTCAATGTATATCAAGCGGTCTGTATCACTACCCTACTCTATAGCTGTCAAACTTGGGTGATCAACAATCGTCTCATTATGTCCTTTCAATGTTTCCTCAAGGGCTTCCGACAGCACATCTTAGGAATTGTCTGGTGTGATCGTGTACTTCACACTGAAACACAAAAACTAACAAAATATGTATTGAACAGATTTTCACCAAATTTGGCAAAAATACTCATAACCCTAACTCTAAAACC
>NC_142928.1:102036321-102038821 GCF_046866305.1 Octopus bimaculoides
CCTAAGGGGTGTTGTGGATATATGCTATGTGGTTATTTAGGTTGCATTTAGATTTGTGGTAAAACTTGAAGGTTTGAAAAAAGTGCTGGTCGCATGTACTTAGAGCCTCATTATATTTATTTAGTCGTGTCAAGTTGTGTTTTAATATGTGTAATGCCTCTTATGGGCATAACTTACAGGCTAAGCGTTGACTTTGGTATGGAAACCCTGAATCTATTATGGACCATGACAAAATGTAAAGAATATTTCTATTTTTGAGATGATGTGTGTGACTGGCGAGTGCTGTGGATTTACTGTGTTTCTTGTATCTAAAAGAATTGAGATGAGTGGCATATCGGTGTTTAAAACTTATGGGCCCGAGGAACAGGGGCTGCAGGTGGTGCAAGCGCACCTCCTAAAATATTTTGAGGGTGCATAATCAAAATTTACACTCCTGCTTATTTTTCTCAGGTTTAGAAAACCGTGCGTTAAAAGTGATCTGTAAAAAGTAGCTTGAAGTTTGGTTTCTTCTCAAAGAACAAAAACAATAAGACCTTATTTGTAAAAAAAAATTGGCCCTAGGTTTGCACCCCCTAAGCAAATTTCGTTCCCGAACCAGTATATGTAACTACATGTGGATTGTTGGCGATGTTTTTTTCCTCCGTCTTCCTTTTCTCTTGGACTTTCCTCTGTCTCCTGCTTCTGAAGAAGAGCTTTGCTCGAAACGTAAAACAGCCTTTCATTCCTTCCCTGGGCGTCTGTTAATACTTTACATGTACCACGTGATCGCGTTGTTGTCTTTTTCTTGTGTTTTTCTCCGTTTTTTTTTTTGGATTATATATATATAAGAAAATGTTGAGTTCTATTTCATCCTTTACTTTGTGGGGTTCCAAAGTTAGATTTCTAATAAAGATTCTTCATATTAAATTGGTAGCTTACTATTATAAGTATTTTCTTAAATATGAAAATGTTACAAATATAAGGTATGTTATGAGCATTTATAAAACACGTATCCTATGTAAACTCAACAAACGATTCAAGATGGAGAAGAGAAGATGTTAAAAGCATCTGATCGTTTCGAATGGTAATACTAACATGTAAGAAACATGGAAATAATTAAAAATTAAATCAATTATAATTATAATTAGATTAATTACATATTACCGTTCTCCTCAGTGCGAAAAAAAGAATGCATCAAAAAGAATACATCAGAACAGTATTATATTGTTACAGAATACTAGATGGAGTGAGTGTCATATAACATATTCGGATATCCATAAAATGATTGTGAAAGATGAAATATAAAAACATGCTTAGGTAGGGTTGAGTTTAGTTGTGTACGAACTATAACTGATGCGGCTAACGAATATTTTGAAATATAAGTGAAAAATGTTTAAGAAACATTGTCTCTATATGAAGATAAGTAATATAGGGATATACATTCCATATAAGGCATTTATCATAAGAAGTAAAATATAATATACATATATATACATGTACACACACACACACACACACACACACACACACACACACACACAAACATATATATATATATATATATATATATATATATATATATATATATATAAACATATATATATACACACATATACATACATGCGTATATATAAGTATATATATATGTGTGTATACATATAAATAAATAAGCGTCCAATAGGATAGCATAGCTATAATTAAATTTATATATGATTTGACAGTTATGAGTGATATACAATGAAAAAAATGAAAATAAATTATGTTGTATATTAAAAAGAAATTGTTTTAAAAAAAATTTCTAGAATAAAAAATATAAGTAGTTAGTATAATTTTATATAAGTTACTTGAAATTCAAAAGACAAAACAATTTTTAGGGTTTTGAGGGAGTAATCATCAGGTTACTATAATGAGAAAAAAGATTTATTATTAGTTAAAGAGCATTATATTTGTTCGTGTGAAATAAGTCTAAGAAGAAGGACTAAGAAAAAGAATTGTTGTTAATATTACAGAATTGAGAGAGAAAATACTTGCTGTGGTTAAAATTGTTTTAACGTACGGTGATAAAGAGAGTTTAGTTAAGAGGTTGAATAAGGTAACAATGGAAGGGAGATAATGCTAAGGTAACTTCGTAAGAAAGATTTTTCGAAGAAATACACGTTTCTATATTTTAATGTTAACTATGTTAGATATATATTTTAAAAAATTACAATATGAATTGAGAATCTAGATATGGATAAAAGAGATATAAGACTGTAGTGATATATATATATATATATATATATATATATATATATATATATACATACATAATTTTCTAACTTATATAACGTAATGGTGAAAGTGGATGTAATAAAAAAGAGCATTAGATTCCTTGGAAGAAATCAGCGAATGTATAGAAAAACAAGGACGGAATAAAATGGACAATGTTACACAAGTACAATAAAAATAATAACAGGACATAACAACAAGTGTCTTTCGACTAAGTACGAATTAAATTAAGCTGGCGTGTGTGGAAATAAAG